>NW_004955473.1:5610129-5678323 GCF_000276665.1 Chinchilla lanigera | reverse complement strand
GTTAAGTCCATGTGAATTATCAACCCTAGGTTCTTTTTTTTTTTTTTTTTTTTTGGATTTTTCTCCAGTACCAGGAACCGAACTCACGACCTTGCGCTTGCCAGGCAGGCGCTTTTGCCGCTGAGCTATATCCCCAGCCCCCATGAATGTAATTCTTTATGGTTCTGTAGGTCAAATGTCTAAAATGGGTCTTCATTGATTAAAGCCACAAGGTAGGCAGAACTGGCTCCCTCTGGAGGCTCTGAGGTGAAAATCCATTTGCTTCCCTTTTTCAGCTTTTGAGGTTCCAAGTATTCTTTGGTTTTTCCTCCATCTTCAAAGTTATCTCTGGAATTTCTCCCTCCATCCTCATATCGTCTCCTCCTCTGCTTCTGCCTTCTCTCTTAACTCTCTCATTAGGACCTTATGATTATACTGAGCTCACCTGATTACTTCGGATACTTCTTATATCAAGATTTTTAATCGCATACACAAAGTTCATTTTTGCAGATAAGCTTATATGTACATATATTCCAGGGATTATGTGGACACATATGAGGGAAACTTCTTCACAGTAGCATTTAAACATTTCAAATTGTACCATGTTTCAGGCATTTTCTATGCCAGAATATAATTTATGAATTATAGATTTTAAAATTCATTGGAATTTTATAAATAATTTTCCCAGTGATCATTATCTTCCAAAGGCCAGATGAGGTTGAGTGGACATGGTTTCTAGCATGAGAGAAAAAGTTGAGGAACCTGTTACAAAAGTTCTGCAATGGAATGCTTGAAATCCTTTTTACCTGACCCCAGTATAATTAGGCCCAGGCTCTACCTTGTACTTTCATTTGAGAATTCATTTGAGGACAATTCATTTTAGTAATTCTGCTGCTTTTCCAATAAAATTCGTTCTTGAGCTCAAATAGTGCTCTCAGCATGGTTGGAGATTGAAAGGCAACATCTTTCAACTCTGGCCTTGATAGAAGAAATAAGAAGTAGACACTGGAAAATTTATCTGGAAAAAGGAAGGAAATTAAAGCTGAAGGGAATCCAATCCTTCTTTCGAGATGTCTAAAGAAATTATAGCACTGATGACTCAAATTGCCAGCCTAATTATCTTACAACCTCCTACTTGTTTAGCACTCTGTGCAGCAGAAGATAAGCTGAATCACTGTATGCAGAGAATCTTTACAAGCCTCAGAAGATGAAGGCAAGGACAAAGTAGCAAGTAAGACAAACACTATCCAAGGACATCTCTTTCTACAATTTGTGTTTTTCAGGAAGAGAATTTTACAATAGCTTCTAATGATTGTGTACTTAGCATATGCTAAGTACTGTTTTAAGCATATTTCAGGTGCCGTGCCATTTAACCTAATCTTCATAACAACCATGTAATTAATCTTAGTCAATTTTAGCAACCTGAGGCACAGACAATTTAAGTGACTTGCTCAATATCAAACAGTTCCTACAAAGCAGTGGTAAAATTTGAACTCAAGTATGTCTGACTTCCAAGCCCCTATACCTATATACCATGTTATACTGTTCCACATAGACCCATGATTATTACATTTTGTATTAGATATGTGAATATTTGTGGTGTGAAATCATCATGCCTCCTCACTCTAGCTATTGTCCTTCACGATTTAAAGTCCGCATTAGGGTAAGTACACCCAGGACAGTTTCACCAGACATTCACAAATTAAAATACGTGGTTAACAAATGAAAATCAGGTATATATCTTGCAAAATTAGTTATGTGATCATATAATGGCTCAGACCAAAGGTAATATGGTGCATGCCTTATGATGTAAAGATAAACCCCCATCTGAAAAATTTTAGCTGATCAGGCTATTAATTCCAGCAACCATCCTGTGTGGAATTGCCTCCAGTTTTATTTTCATATGCATTTCTAAAAAGTCCTTTTTAGTCATTCTCTATATACCTTATTAATGGAAGAAGCCCTAACTTTCATGCCCTCCAATCAAAATATTTCATATGTCACATGTTTCAAACAACCCAGAGTCGTTCAAAGATATGAATGACATCAAGAGTCTTGGATCTAAGATCTTAAAAAGAAGATGAAAGAGGGAGGGGAAGAAAGAAGAGAATGGAGGAAGGAGAGGAGATATACAAGTATCTTGCTAAGAACATATAGAATAGATTCTAACTTGGAAGATTGACCGTAAGAGTCAGCAAAAGTCATACAGTCAGCATGACAAGGGTGAGATAGCATCCCAATTTGCTCATTGGGAACTCAGGCCAGCATGCCCACTTCACTCACATATTGTCTCTATTCCTGCAGGTTTGAGCCTTGGATTCATTCAACAGACTTTTACTAAGGATCAAGTAGATGCACAGCACTATACTAGACACTGTGTGGAATACAGAGACATACAAGACACAATCCCACTCAAGATAATGCTATCCAAGTCCCCAAGTACAGAAACCATAGAAAACCGCCAAAACAAAAGACAAAATCATTTCAGTTGTCCAGTTCTCTTAACTGTGGCTCATGTTTTTTATCTCCTATTATTTTCTTTTTCCTTTCACCTTACCACTCCCTGATCTCATTCTTTGCATCTCAGATTGCCCTTCCCCTCTCTTCTCAAGTTACAGCCCATTTTTCTTTTACAGTGTCTTCTTTCCTCTTCATGAAGATCGACCCCCTAATATCTGCTACCTCCACATATTCACAGGCATCACACTACCCCAATCCTGACACTAACAACAAAAACAACGCACCCTAGAGTTTGAGAGGATAGTTCTTTGAATCAAAGAACTGGCAACCACTTGGTGGCAGCATACTCAAATTCAAATAGCACATTTTTCTAAATGAAAAGAAACAGCCTGAATTCACAAAAGTAAAATTAGAAAATGCCACATTTGCAAATCTAAAGTTAGAAAATGATAACCATGTCACATCTGTGAAGTAATACCAGTTGAACTCAGGAAGACCAAATTAAGAGTATACTACAGTCCTGATAGGTAGAAAAAAAATTGTGGGGCTAGAGAATGCATCCTTGGGGATGTACCCACAAGAATGTATCCTGAATCGTGATACTTTAGCATGATAGCATAATGCCTGTTGTTCCTCCATATTCCCTCAAAGAATCCTGAATTATCTGAGTAATCAAATAATGTAAATTATTGGAAATAGTGATAAGCTAAATAAAATGCATATATAGACTTTTTATGGTAAAGTGAGACATTCATCAATAATAGAATGCGTACAAGACTATAAGCAGCAATTGTATCACTTTGTGTAACATACTCATAGGAAGTCAAATTGTTTTCTGGATTGATATCAAATTACAAATGAGCCCTCATTGATGTTGAAGGTAGTAGGCTTGTGCTGATGACCTCTCAAGGCTATTAAGTCTGTAAAACCCACGGTCTATACTCTAGTTCTTCAACAGACAAAACATAATTATTAGTAACTCAGAATAACAAATTTCTCCAATACTTTGGGAAATCTGGTGTGCAAAGGCATGTTGCAATTGGCCCTTTAGTCAGTGATGCCCTACTGATTAAGGAATGTCTCTTCCTTGCATCCTAGATGCCTGAAAAGCAAAGTTCCTCTCTCATTAGAACTTTTCTATTTCTCATGGAGCAAATTTATCATTTCATCCATCGTGTGACATCCTTGGCAAACAGCTCAATGGCAACAATTATGGGGTATTTTAGCTCAACTGACATGCATATACCTAAGTCAATCAAAAAACATATATTAAGTGCCTATGAGGTGTGATCACAACATGAAATGAATGTCTAATTTTTAAAAAATTATAATAAGACACGTTGCCGTGAGTCCCCCTAAAAATACTCCTCCTGACTTTGAACACACTGCTCCCAACATTCTTGCCACTTTCTGTTTTAGTATATGTGCTGCCAAAGCGAGCGCTCTTGCCACTTTCTAAAGATGTTCTGGAAGTCTTATTTTATATTTTTAGTCATGCTATTGTGGCTGCTTTGATGTCCTGAGTTGATTGAAAATGTTTACCTGCTATGGTCATTTTGACTTTGGAGAATAGCCAGAAGTTGCATAGTGCCAGGTCTGGTGAATAAGGTGGATGAGAACATACAATAATGTTTTTACAATTCTGTCTTTCCATTGAATGGCACTCAGCAGCAGCATTCACTATATTTTTAATCATAGTTCATAAAGAAACATGAAAGAGGGCTTCTTGAACTGCTTCAGAAACTGAAAACAAAAAGAGGTGTGTTCAAATTGCAAAGAATTTGGAGGGGGATTAAGCAGTGTATCTTTTACTGTAATAATTCTTTAAATTAAACATTCACTGTATGTTTTGATCACACCTTGTAATACCCATCCTTGTGCCAGCTGCTAGGAGGTAGACAGACAAAGTATTGGTATGGTCTCTGATCTCAAAGCTTGCAATTTATTTGAAAAATGAAATTATATAAGAGACAGAATGTATTTTGAGTTGGAGTGTTCAGAAGCTAGGTGCTATGGTATTAAGAGGAAAGTGAACATAACATTATTGTAAAGAACTATGAAGGGTCTGAGATCTTACTCCATTTACAAACTGGCAAGTTAGCTTAGCAGTTTCGTAGATACTGGTTGAAAGTATGCAACTCTTCGGTTAGAGATGAAAGACAATGTACTACTCATGGCAAGAGCAGTAACCAGAGTGTCAGCATTCTTGCATTGGTTGCAGAGTTACAATTCCCATCGGGAAATGTGAAGCAGGCCAAATGACACTTTAAATTATAAGACAAGAATTCTGAACTTAGGAAACTCAAGCATGCGCAATAAGCATGCATGCCTTTTGCTACATTGAGAGATACCATCTTTGTATTACAAGGCTTTCCTCTATAAAAATATTCTAGAAAAAATAGTCAAGAACAACAGACAAGTCAGTGTCTCGCAAGACATTCAGAAACATAACTCTAGTAGTCCAAACAGTTTTGTGGAGCCATAGTTTTGGTAGGTGGTGCGGGTCACAGCGCAAATGTATCTTGAAAGTTCTATTTCAAACCACATCTCATAAAATAGATTAGTTCCTAAGATGACTAATGAAATACAATCATGAGTCACTTAATGATAGGGATATATTCTTAGAAACTTGTTAGTAATTTAATCATTGTAGGGACACCATAGAGTATGCTTCCACAAACCTAGATAGTATAAACCAATCAAAAGTTTTAGTAGACAGATGAGGCTGCTGCCAGTATAACATGGCAAACTACTTCACAGTAAACTTTTTCATAAGGAGGAGGATTTATCTGATTCATTGGAGTCATTTTCCAATGAATCAGATAAGCCCTCAGTACATCCTAAAGTAATGATTAAAAATTACAGTATAATAAATACATAAGCAAATAATGGCCATTTATTTTTGCTGTAGGTATTATGTACCATACATACACTCTTATATTATTGGCAGTGTAGTAGGATTGTTTTTTTACCAGCACCACCACAAGAGTAACGTGTTGTGCTGTGACATTATGATGGCTCCATTATAATCTTATGGTACCATCATCATGTATGTGGTCTGTTGTTGAAAAATGTAACTGCAATCCAGAATTCTTAGATAAAACTAAAGGAAAAATGAGAGACCTTCGTCCATCTGTGGAGAATCCAGATAAGTAAAAAAAATCCCAAGCAAGAAGGTTAATTCGATTTGGATTTTTTTGCTTTGTTTTGTTTTTGTTTTAAAGATGAAAGAACAAAAACAAATTAACAAACACAGAGACATAAACAAAACAACACAAAAACAATAAAAGCAATACAGAATTTCAGACAAGGTGATAGGAAATTAACAATGGTTGTTGTATTACATATTGTTATCTTCAAATTGCTTACTCAGTTAAACAAATATAGGCATGTAAGATTGATCGAACAATTAAACATTAACTGTTCCTTTCCATAATGCAATAGAAATTGGTGGAACAATTATCTTAGTAATCTTGTGTATACACATATACATATATTCCCCTTACTTCTGTAATTGGATTTGAATAATTTTTCTGATTGAGTTTCATTAAATCTGACCCAGAAAATCAGGAGCAAGTGTTAAACAAATGGAAAACCCAATTTGTGATTTTGTATGCAAATACATATGGACCATAAAAATGAGAAAATATAACTATTTTCAAAACCCAAAGTGCAGTAGCATATAAAACCTAACATGTAATGAAGTGTGTTCCTCAACCCTCACCTTCTAAGTTTCCAGAGCACTGAAGTTGATTAGACAATCATAGCCAACCATTACTAAGATAGGATAAATTTGTTCTGGCTTCATAAATAACCTTAACAGAAGACTAGTTTAGAGATCAAGGGAGATGACAAGCTCATCACACCAGACAGGCCACACCTAAGTACCTGTATTCAGCTGTGTGCACCAGATGTAACAAGGAACCTTGGAGATTGTAGTATGTGCAGAAAGGGGTGACTGACCTGATTAGGGAGCTCGCAATCTTAGCTTTTGTGGACTAGTTAAAAAGCAAAAGGACTGTCAGCCAGAAGACTTAGAGGGAAATCATTGGTAGTGTCTTAAAACATTAGGAGGATCATTTTTATTCATTTCTTTGTTTTTTCCAGGTTTGCTGAGGTATTATTGACAAATTAAGCCTGTATATATTTAGGATGTACAACATGATGTTTTGCTATACACATACATTTGTGAAATAATTACCACAATCAAGCGAATTAACATGTCCTTCATCGCAGATAATTTGTATGTGTGGTAAAAACACTTGAGATCCCTCTTAGCAAATTTCAAGTACACAATACAGTATTAACTATACTTACCATAATATATATTAGGTCTCCAGAACTTATTAATTGAGTTTGTACCCTCTGACCAATATATCTCCTTCTCTCCCACCCTCTGCCCTTGGTAATCACCACTCTACTCTTTATCACCATGGGTTTAGCTTTTTAAATGCCACACAGAAGTGTGATCATATACTGGTTTTTCTTTCTGTTTTTGGCTTATGTTACTTACCATAATGTGGGAGAGTTGCTATTTGTAATAAACCGTTTAGTCTGAGTAGCTCCTGGAACAAAAAAATGGGATAATTAGCACACTTGAGTGTTTAAAAGAAAAAAGATTTCAACTCAGGAAAATAAATGACTTTCAAATCATTAAAGCTATCTAAAAATGGAGTAGGATTCAACTAGGGCAAGATTAAACTTCTCAACACGAGATCCCTTTGCGAGGTCACCTTCTCCCATAAGACTCAGTAAACTCAGAGTCTGGGATTCAGGACCTTGATGACGGCTTGCTTCCATTAGAAGCCACTCAGTTGTCTGGGTATGAAGCCTCTGGCTCTCTAGGCTTACTAGACTAAGAACCACCCATCTCTGAGCAAAAATCAGGATGCTGCAAACACAACATCTGGTTCTCTTCTTAGAAACTTTATATCACAAGACCTCAGGCCCCAAGAAAAGAAGGACCTCTAAAACCACATAAACCTCCAATTGAATCCATATTTCAGACCCTATAAACTGAGGATACCCAAGAGAGTTGCAGAAAAAACACTTGTAGACAATTTGAGATGTACTCATTTGACTGAGACCATTCTTGACTGTAATACTATACACTCTGGAGTTCCTTCAAAAATAGGATTTCATAAATCGGTCTTGCCTGTGTAAACATCGTATTATCTCCCTAGTGCAAGAAGCTGAAAAAGTATGTAAGATCCAAAATGTACAATAGATATTGCAGAATGGGAAGAAACTGTTTAAAAGGAAAGAGAAACTGGGATGTGGGAAGGGAGAAAAGAAGGGAAAAGTAAAAGTAAACATATACATATATAATATATAAGTTAAAATAGCTATACTACTAATTTCTATTAGTTCATTGAAAAGAAAGCTTTGTGCTTATATCATTTGATCAATTTTTCATGCCTCTATCTTGTATCTGAGCAACTCCTTTGAGGATAGCAATAAGCAATGGACTAACCACTGTTACTCTCCTACTACCTTATTTTGAAATTTTGTATCATTGTTTTTATTGGTTTTTCTCTTCAAAATTAAAAAGACTTAAAAAAATAGTATTTCACCAGTATTTATGTCAGACTGTCAGTGGTTTTCCTTTTTGCTTCTTTTAGCACCTTATATCAACTCACCAAAAGTCAAGCTGAGTTTTGGCCCAAATCACAGTACCAGCTCTTTATGTTCTACAGCCAAGAGTCTCTGACACACGGGGTACAAATCATGCTCCCACTAGCACCTTCTGGGATAAGATTCTTCCAGGTATATTCTATGTCCTTCTCCAAGCTCCCTGACTCATGTAGTATGTTTCAAGCTTTCTCTGTACTATAAAAGGCCCCATTGCAATACAGGAAATCTAAATCTAATGCCTACACCACAAGAAACCAAGGAAGTAGATCTCTTTGGCTTGTGACAATTCCTACCGACTTACATATATTGAAGCATTTCATATTGGGCTGGAACGGTGGTGGCCAACCTATGGTACACACACTGCAGCAGGCTGTTTGTTATCATCAAAACCTCGTTAAAGTTTTCCATTATTGGGCTAGAACCTACAGCACAGTGAAGAGAAGAAATTGAGACCCATGTATGGCCTCCCCTACCTCTGTGGATTTTTCTCAAAATGCAGACCTCACAGGAAAGAGCTTTACCCACTTACACTTTCTATCTCACTAAACCTGGATTATGATATGCTAAAAAAGGAGATTAGAGAATTTAAAAAATTTCTCTCTCAATAATGTCCAGTCTTCAAGCTATTTTGCTGCTATAGAATTCTGCTTTGAATATCAAAAGCTGAAAGATAATGTTTACTTTCATTTTATTCTCCATCTTATTTCTTTAGCAGTAAAAAGATGTCTTACATGTAGAAAAAAACCATGCACCTCAAAATGAAAATGTTAAAAGTATATTTACATGTTTTCACACTATTTTCTCCATCACGTGTATTATCATTTATTCAGCACTATTCATGCTATACACAGTTTGTATGTGCTACAACAAAGTATAAATCGAGATTCTTGTAGAAGTAGTTGAGAGAAACCCAATTCAAACTGTTGAAGCAAAAACAGGAGCTGATAAAATGCAAAGTTCAAAAGGTAACCTGTGTCAGACACGGGTATACTCACGAGTGCACTTCTCAACTCTTCTCTGTGTTGGGTTCATTTTTTCAACAGATTCTCTCTATGTGCAAGGAAGGATAACGAGTAGTTGCAAGTTTATATGCTGCCACTTTAAAAGCTCAAACAGGAAAAACAAGTTTATATTCTCTCCAAATTCTAAAGTCAATCCGGAGAGGCCTTTGATTGGCCTTATTTAGATCTGGCACTGGCCACTGGACAAAAAACTGTTGCCAGAGGCAGACACTATAAAAGGCTCACCTTAGATTATATGATTATCACTGAAGGCAGGGGTGGGGTTTCATTGTTATGAACCCCTCCAGGATTGTATGAAATGGAAGAAAGGACATTCCCTTAAAGGACACAGAGGGTTGGACAAAATAAGAAATCAGATATCAACTTCACAAATATCATCTCCAAGCTTAAGATTTTCAACTTATTCTCATTTAATCTAACTGAACTAAATAACTTGCCCAAAGTCACAAACCTGTGTAATAGAGGAGGTATTTAAAGCCAGTGCAACTGATTGTCAATGAGCTTGCTCTTTCCACTATATCTTCCATTTTTTTTAATACATCCAACTCTTGAGTAATATCCAGAGTCCTCTCATTCCATCTTTTCGCCCCAGTTGAAATGTTCTCTGAAAAAATGAGTTGACAAACTCATTCGCATTCAACTGTCTGGAACTATGTGAGCTTCATTTGGGTATTCATCCCAAGGAAAATTATACTTTAGCATGCACCAATTTTAGAAAGAATTGTTTGATAATTAAGGGGATGAATTTAAGAGTCAGACAGACATGAATTATAGCCTTACCTCCAACACTTGCTAAGTGTGGGATCCTAGGAAAGTTATCTCTCTGAGTTTCAGGGTAGTCATCTGTAAAATGGAGATAATAACACATATGAAAACAGAGATATTGTGAGGATTAATTTAGTCATGTTAAAATGCCCAGCCCGTAATGTGTTACACTATTCATGTTTTTTAAAATATTAATTTTCCCCCTATTCCAAAGAAATAATTCAAGTATTCTTGTTAGCTATTACTGAGGGAAGTTTGCCAAAGGACAAGTCCTTTTGTTCCTCTGAAACCATACTGCAGAAATGCTTTATATGTATATAACCTTAGCACCTTCATTTTTGAAATATTTTCTTGTATCTAGTAGTTTTATAATTTTAGCAACCCATAGCAAAGGCAAGACAGGCCTTGTTAAGCCCTGTTTCACTAAATGGGAAACACAGGTTTCAGAAAAGTGGGCTCATTTTACTGTTTATCTAGTAATATCTAACACAACTGGAACCAGAACAGAAGGCTTTTGTCATCTTATACAGAACTACTGTCTGGTAGACAATAGTTTTCTTGGTAGTCACTGGGAGGAGAGGAGTTTCTTCTCTATTACTCTATGTGAAATGGCTCATCCAGGTTAGAGCTGGGAGGAGAACAGATAAGAAACAAAATAAATCTTACCTGACTGATATATTGTATTGGGATTCTCTAGAGAAATAAAATGAATAGAATATATATATATATATACATATATATATACACATATATATATTATATAAAATCAGTTAGTCCAATTATAGAGAATGATAAATCCCAACATCTGCAGGAGACCCAGAAGAGTGATGATGTTTCCAGTTCAAAAGCCTATAGGCTCAAGACCCATGAGCTTATAGGCTCAAGCCAGTTTTTCAGTTCATATACAAAGGCAGGACAAAAATAGTATTCTACATCAAAGGCAACCAGACAAGAAGGAGCCCCTCTTATTCAGGAGAAGGTTTAGTTTTTGGTTCTATTCAGGCTTTCAACTGATTGAGTGGTACCCACCCATATTAAATGGGATAATTTGCTTCATTTCCTCTACTGACTTAAATATTAATCACATCCAAAGTACTCTCAGAGGCACACTTAGGATAATGTTTGACCAAACGTATGAGCACCTCATGGCCTGGTCAAGTTGACACAATAAGCATCATAACTGACAAAAGATGCTATCTGATACTGACACATTTGAGATTTGACAAATTCTTTATCTCATGGAGCACACTCATATGTTACACAGAGATATCCCTGCTGGGACCTTTCAACTTCTTTTTGCATAATACATTTTCACTGGCTGCCTGTTTATGCTTTCTACCCTCAGATCATAGGCATTGGACTATTCTACCCCTTATAGACTCTCTGTTGGGGAACCATAATGAACCCAGGTAGATTTCAATATGCATAGGCAAAATTTACAGTGACTCCAAGAAAGTATCTTCACATGAGTCTCAAACATGGTCACTAAAAATACACATTTTTACCCTCTTGTCAGTAAAAATATAGTTTATTCTGAACATAGCACTTTCTCTCTGATCTTCCAGCCTAGAACAATTCAGCCAGTTTCCCTTACCAGAATGTAGCCTCTCCCACAAACTCCAAGTCCACATATCAAGATCCCTGTATGGTTTTATTAAAAGCATTCTTTACTACTTGCCTTAAGGTTAAAGAAAGAACCTCCTTTCTTCCTCCATGATAGTGGTAAATGAGGCTACATAGCTGTTATGGTTGTTACATTGTATCAAGTTGAATCTCAAGGTTTAACTAAGTAATTCAGCAGTTCTACATCCTGGGGTGGAAAGGACAAGCCCTTACTGCTCTGAGATGTTGTTCATTACATGAACTTGAGAAGACTGAAAGTTCAACTAAGTGATTCAGCAGCAGGCCAAGGTCCTTACTTTGTGTATATCCTCAGCTTGTAGAAGAGGAGGGCACGGAGATAGTGTGGGTATGGGTAGATAGCTGCTATACAACATAAGGGAGGAAAGGGGGCTGGTTCCCCCTGCTTGTGCTCTTGCTGTTTTTGCTGTCTTCTGACCCTTTAAGGTGTTGCCCCTGTGCCATGCCACCCTGCCTTGGAGCCAGCTGATTTTAGACTGAAATCTCCACAAACTGTAAGCTAAATAAACCTTTCCTTACCTAATTTTGGGCATTGGGTATTTTGTCTCAACAACGAGAGAAAAGTAACTAAGACAAAATTTGGTAACAGAAGTAGAGCTGTCGCTGTGACTGTACCTGACCATGTGGTTCAAGAGCCTTTGGGAATGGCTTGTGGGAAGAGTTTGGAAATGTTTGGAGATGTCGCCTGAAAGAGTAGTGCTGGAACACCTTAGGCTGTTCTGTACTGGAGATTCTGGTCAGAGCTCAGAAGAATAGGAGGCTGATAGAAATCCTGGTGGTAAAGACCGGGTTCTGGAGGTTTCTGCTGGGAAGAAGGACTGCATTGGGTGCTGGACTCCAGATGATGTATAGTTATGGTTTGGCAAAAAATTTGTCTGCATTTTGCTCATGTGCAGAGACTTTGCCTGAGACTCAGATTAAGGGCAGTGGACTAATAAATCTGACAGGAGAAATTTCAGGGCAGTTAAATGTTTGAGGCTGTAGCATGGCTATTGTTAGGGCTTTTAGTCAGATCTATGTTGAAAATCAAGAGGAAAGAGCCCTGCAGGATGATTTAAAATGTGAGTTTGGCCAGAAAGGAAACTTCAGTAAAGCTTGGACTGTAAAGATAGAGCTGAGGAGATCTCCACTACTGAGAAAAAACAAGAGAATGAAAAATATGACCTGAGGGCATCACAAAAAGGAGCAAGTCTCCTCCCTTTGCAACCTCAAAACTGCACAATAAAAGACTTTGCTCTGAAGAGAAAGCTGCATAGTATCATGTTCCAGAATGGTGGCAGTGTAAAAGATTTGTTCCTCAGAATTGGATTTAGAGTGCCCAGCAATCCAGGCACTCGACCCCTACAGCCAAGAGAGGAATGCCTGGCTATGGCTTCAACTGGCAGCAGACCCTGGCATTACCCTATGGTGCTGCTTTTAGGTTCTTGCAGAATGCAAGAGTTCTGAGGTTTAAAAGGCTTCCACCTCAATTTCAGAAGCCCTGGGAAGCCAGGTATTGTGACCCCAAGAGCACGGTAGGTAAAGCTGTGACTGAGAAGCCTAAAGTGCAGTGGAGACCCCAGAAGTTTGGAAAAGCCCTGACCGTGGATCACCTAAGGAAAGCTGCAAAGAGGGAGCAAAGCGCACCAAAGAGAGAAGCCATGGGAGCTATAACTACCACAAGTGCCATAGGGGTAGAGTCATGCAAGCCATTTGGAGCTCACAATGTGCCACAGATTGCTTCAAATGCTGGACATAAAACTACAGGACTTAATATTTGCCCTGTTGGATTTTAGACTTGCTTTGGTTCCATTCCTTTCTATTCCTCTGTTTGTAACTTTTGGAATGAAAATGTTTATTTTCTGCAATTGAATGTTGGAAGTGTGTAACATTTCATTTGTACAGGGGCTTGCAACTAAAGAGTTTGCCTGACATCTTGGAAGAGACTTGGGACTTGGAATTTTCAGCAGTGTTAAAACTGTTAGGATTTTGGCAACTCTTACAGATGGACTAAATGCCTTTTGCATAAAGGGATGTGCGTGAGTCTTTGGGGAACAAGGGGTGAAATGTTATGGTTCTAATGTAATGTAATATAATGTTGATAGATTTAATACTGGTTCTTAAGGATTATTAAACCTGTGTTACAATGTTCAAGTTGTAAAATGATAAAAATAATGTCTCTGTATCTGACAATTGGTTTAATGAAATGTCTCTGATTGCCAAGTTGACAAGGGATGGATTGATATAGTTGATACATTGTGTCAACTTGAGGGGTCTGAAAGTGTAACTACATAACTCAGAAATTCTACATCTTGGGGTAAAAAGGAGGGGCCTTACTGCTCTAAGATGTTGCTCATTGTGTCAATTTGAGAAGTTTAAAAGTTCAACTAAGGGACTCAGCAGGGATTTAGGGTCCTTACATTTTAAACATCCTCAGCTTGTGGAAGAGGAGGGCACAGAGATGGTGTGGGTGTGGGCAGATACCCAATATACAATATAAGGAGGGAAAAGAGGCTTGGCCCCCACCGCTTGTTCTCTTGCTGCTTTTCCTGTCTTCTGCCACCTTAAAGTATTGACCCTCCCTGTGCCATGCCACCTTCTCTTGGAGCCAGCTTATTATAGACTGAAACCTCCACAAACTGTGAACTAATAAACCTTTCCTTCCTAAATTATAGGAGTTGGGTATTTGGTCTCAGCAATAAGAAAAAAGTAACTAAAACAATAGCACACAAACTATCCCCAAGGAACTGCTTTTTCAGACTCTCAAAACTCAATACATTAACATTTTCCAGCTGAGCGTTTAGATGAGTTACAAAAGCAGTTTCCTACAACTCTGTTTGATTAAAATAGCAAATTTTGTTATCTGGTTTTTGTCATAGTTTAAAATTTTTTTCAGTGAACTAAGAACACAAAAAGCAAAAGCTAATGACAACCTGAAATATTCAGTTCTGAGGCTATTTACCATGGTTATGTTAGAGGTTCCACAAAAAACTCATAGAACTCACTTCAACTAAATGGCAACTTACCTCATATTTGGCATCTGTATTAGAGTTTTCTGTTGCTGTGAGAAAACACCTGAGATAAGCAATTTATAATGAATAAAAGTTTATTTTGCCTCCAGTTTCAGAGGTTTTAGCCCATGGTTGACTGGCTCCATTGCTTTTGGAACTATGGTACAGCAGAACCTAACAGTATGGAGAACACTGGAAAAAAGCTGCTTACCTCATGGCAGCCAGAAAGCAAAAGAGAAAAGAAGGGATTTTGCCCTTCAAGTGTTCCCCCCAATGACATAACTTCTGCTAAAGCCCATATCTTTTTCTTTTTTTATTAGTACCTGTGTATAGTACCTAATGTTTATATTCCTTGTGGGAAGATGATACATGTGCGTAACACGTCTTAATTCCATCTCTCCCTCTCCCCTTCACCCATCTTTTGATCTTCTTCCTTCTTTTGTACATTTTTGTAGTACAGTAAATACCCAACTTACAAATGAGTTCTTCTCCAAGAGAACATTCATAAGTCAAATTTGTTTATAAATCCAACAAAGTAAGTCTTACCTACCTTTGACATAAATACACAATGTAAAGCATAAAAAAAACACAAAACACTATAAATAAACTGTTTTTTTATAGTTACTTTAAAATGGTGGTACAGTACAGTACAACTGCACAACTACTTCTGCAATTTATTTGCATCTATGAATATTCATAATGTGAAATCCGTTTGTACCTATAAAAGTTCACAATTCAAATATTCATAAGTTGGGGACTTACTGTATATAATATTTACATTCCTTGTGTGGAGTTACTACTTGTACATAACACATATCAATTTTTATACCTTATCCCTTCCCAAACTACCCCCCACCTGCATTTATTAATCACTTTACCCTTTAGAATACTCTATCCCTCTACTTCTTATTATCTATTTTTATTTTGCTTTCTATATTTACTCTGAGTTTCTCATATAAGAGAAACTATGTAATATTTAAGCTTCTATGTCTGACTTATTTCCCTGAATATTATAGTCTCAAGATATATACCTTGGGGCTAGAGAGATAACTCAGTGGCAAAAGTGCCTGCCTGGCAAGTGCAAGGACCTGAGTTCAATTCCTGGGACCAAAAAAAAAAAAACAAAAGATAATACCTTTTCCTACAAATGACTCAAGTTTATTTTTCTTTCTGTCAGTTTAATACTCCACGGTGTATAAATACATTTACTTTATCCACTCATCACTTGATGGGCATATGGGCCACTTCCAAGATTTAGCCATTATTAATTGTGCTGCTATGAACATAACTATTTATGTATCACTGTAATATGATGGCTTTAATTTTTTGCAAAAATAGCTAACAGAGAAATAGCTACAATAAATGGAAGTCCTAGTTTCAGCTTTTTGAGGACTCTCCATACTTATTTCAATTTTGTAGTAGTTTACATTCCTGCCAACAGCATAAAAAGATTTCTTTTTCCCCCAAAGCCTCTCCAGCACTTGTTATTAATTGATTGGCTATCCTTTCTTGGGTAAAATGAAATCTCAGTGTTGATTTACATTTCTCTAATGGCCAGTAATGTTTAGCATTTCTTCATGAATTTTTTTGGCATTTGTAATTATTCTTCTGAGAATTGTCTATTCATTTCACATGCCCATTTTTTTATTTAGTCTTTTATTTTCAGGGGACTAATTATTTGGAGTTCTTTATGTATTATAAATGTTAGACCACTGTCTGAGGAAGAGCTGGAAAAATTTTTCCAACTCTGTAAGTTTTTTTTTCACTCTGGTGGTTGTTTCTTTCATTGTGAAGAAGCTTTTCATTTTGATATGATCCCATTTGTTGATTCTTGGAACTATTTACTGTGTAACTGGTGTTATATTCAGAAAGTCCTTGCCTACATGTACATCTTCAAGATTTTTACCTATTTTGCCTTCCAGAAGGTTATGTGTTTCTGGCTTAACATTTAGTTCTTCAATCCATTTTTATTTTAGCTTAGTACAAAGTAAGCGATATGAATCCAGATTCAACCTTCTGCATGTGGATAATGAATTTTCTGAACAAGATTCCATGAAGAGGTTATCTTTCCTTTAATGCAATGGTGATGAAAATATGGCATGTGTGCATACAGAGTCCTCTTTTTTGCCATGTACACCAAATCACCCCAAGATCACAGCATGTGTGCATACACAGTCCTCTTTTTTTGGCATGTACACCAAATCACCCCAAGATCACAGCAGTGGTTGAGTATTAGATAACTGTTCACATAGGGGTCATGCACATAATCAGAATACAGTAGTAGCTCCAGGCAATGATATCATGAGCCAAAGTTCATTAACCATGATTTGTCCAAGTTTTGCCATGGATGATCTGTGTGTTGCCAAGGAAATATAAATTTGCTTAGACTGGTTGTGAGTTTTAATACACTCATTTTTATTAACACAAGATTTTAGCTTTGAGTTTTCTCATAAAAATGGAAATTTAATATCTAGGATTTAGCAAAGAGATGTTCTAATTAAGAAATTGAGATTCTTTTAATGTTGTGCTATCTCCCTGGCATATTTGAATCTGCAGCACTGTATTTAGTTGGTTCTGAAGAAGTTATGAAAACAAGAGCAAGGGTCTATTTATTTGCTTGGACTGGCTGTGATTGAGCAGGAGCCCCCGCAATGTAGGAAATGCAGAGATACTTTTTTTCCCAGAGCAAGCCAAAAGTTGGTGGTCACTGGAACACTTCCCCTTTGCACTGGTAGTCAGCAAATTCAAGAGGAACCCCAGCTGAGAATCATTGCCATAAAGTGCTGATTCAGGGAATATCTAATTCTTTAGTGTTAATTAATACTTTAGTGTTAATTAATACTCTTAGGTATTCTTGATATAGGTATAGATTTGTATTCAGTCCTCATTTTTTAAAATTTTGTGTTTTTGTAGACTCCAAGTTTTGAACACAAAATATGGCTACAGCAAAAAAGCAAAACTGAAAACAGACAGTGGAAAATTATTCCAAAAGGCCTGGACAAAGGCATTTGGAGTGACTGAACACAAGAAAGCATTATGTATTTTGTGTAATGAAAGTGTTGTGTGTCACATATCAAATGTCAGACAGCACTTGTACACGAACCACAAAAGTGTTGCCAAACTTGATGAAACTAAAAGGAAAGAGTTTTTGAAGGAAACTGAGAAAATACCATTTCTAGTATCTTAGCTTTTGAAATTATCTTTCTAAAACAAATTATCTGACAGCTATAGCTTCCACATTTCACTGTGCATAGCAAACCATGTTAGTGGGCACTACAGCAAACCTCTGCAGTGGACATTTCAGCAAAATGGCCATGTTGTCTCGGTGTAATTCTCTTTTTTGTGTTCTCTCCAACAAGGATAAAATTATGCAGTACATCTCTGAGATGACACAGTGCAGAAATATCTTAAAGATAAAGTCCTGCACATAACAAGTGATGTCAGTCAGTAGCTTACCACTGATGTACAAAAGGCAGCCTATTACTCCATGTGCTTAGGTGGAAGCACCGATATGAATAATCATGCAAAGCTAGCAGTAATTTTGCATTATGCTGTTGGTGACATCATGAGAGAAGAGTTGGTGAAACTGGTGCCTTTGCCTGGAAGAACACAAGGGATATGTATCTCCAATGTTGTGAAGGATGCGTATTTGTCACAAGACATAAGACCAGAAAAAATTATTTAAATTACTAGTGATGGGACACCTTGCATGGTGGGAGCAACATCTATTTTCATACAATTAGTTCTTTGTTAAAGAAACAAAATATCTAGTCATTCAGTTTCATTGTTTTATACATCAAGAAGCACTTTGTGCCAGGGAAAGCAGTGAAAAAATCAGATGATATCCTCAAAAAGTCATAAAAATGTTAAAGTACATCATGGCTCATGCTCTTCACTTTCAACAGTTTCAAGCACTTCTTGAAGAGTTTCAGGCTCAGTATAACACTTTGCTTATCTACAATAATGTCTGATAACTGAGCAACGGATAAGTCCTGGAGAGAGTTGTAGCCTGTTTGGATGAAATTAGGCTCTTTGTGAATGAAAAAATGGCAGAAATATCCATAGCTTACTGATATGGCGTGGTTTAACAACTTCATGCTCTTTACAGATTTTACACTGCACCTCAGTGTACCGAACAAAAAGCTACAAAGTGTAGGAAAAAGAACAGGAAGAATTATTTTCAATATCAAAATATTTGAGAGAAAGAGACCTTGAAAGTGGGCAGTAGAAATATTTTTAATAATGAATTTAGAAAATCTACATTTACAGACAGTCACACAGATTACCAGGAAATCTTCAAGAAATTTTCTAGCAGTGTAGCAGCTGCAAAGGAGAATTTTAGTAACAGATTTTTACAAGATGGAGAAGATGGAGACATCTGTAAGATGGAGACAATGCTGTGTTTTCTTCTTGAGATAAACCCAAGTCTGAAGACCTTGATCTTTCTTGCTTACACTGGTAGGTTCTTTCTATCCATGAGCAAGTGATATCTTTCCATTTTCTGATATCCTACACAATCATCTTTTCCAGAATACTGTAATTTTCAATACACAAATCTTTTACATCCCTTGTTAGATTGATTCCTAAGTATTTCACTTTTTGGATGCTATTATGAAGGGTGGGTTTCCCTAATTTCTCTCTCAATAAGTTTGTGTACAAGAATGCTATTGATTTTTCAGTATTGAATTTGTATCAAGTCAAACACCTGAATTTGGTTATTAATGCTAGGAGTATTTTGGTGGAGTTTTTTGGTTCTTCTATGTACAGTATCATGTCACCTGTGAATAATGATAATTTCACTTCTTCCTTCACTATCCTTATTCTTTTTATTTCTCTCTCTTGTCTCATTGTTCTGGCTAATGTTTCCAGAACTATGTTGAAAAGGAGTGGTGATAATGAACATCCTTGTCTTGTTCCTGCTTTTAGAGTGAAAGCTTTCAGTCTTTGTCCAGTTAGTATGATGTTGGCCATTGGTTTGTCATAGATGGCTTTTATCAGATTTAGGTAAAGACCATCTATTCCAATTTCTGTAGGGTTTCTATCATGAATGAGTGCTGGATTTTATCAAAAGCTTTTTTTCTGCATCTATTGATCATGTGATTTTTGTCTCTGGCTCTGTTGATATGGTTACATTTGATATGATACATTTATTGATTTGCATATGTTGAACCATCTCTGCATGCCTGGGATAAATCCCAACTGGTCATGGTCTATAATCTTCTTGATGATTTGTTGAATTCTGCTTGCTAGTATCTTACTGAGGATTTTTGCATCTATGTTCATGAGGGAGATTGGCCTATAGTTCTCTTTTTGGTTGTATGTTTCTCTGATTTTGGTATCAGGATAATACTGCACTCCAGGAAAGAGTTAGAGAGTATTGCTTTCCTTTCAATTTCATTACAGAGTTTCAAGAGTATTGGCATTAGATCTTCTCTAAATTTCTTCTAGAATTCAGCAGTGAATCCATCAGGACCTTGGCTTTTCTTTGTTGGTAAGTTTTTAATTACATTTTCAAACTCATTATCTGTAACTGGGATATTCAGAATATTTATATCTTCTTGATACAGCTTTGGAAATTCATATGTATCTAGGAATCTGTCAATTTCTTCTGTGTTTCCCATCCTAGGAGAGTAAAGATTTTAAAAGTAGGTATTGATGATCTTCTGAATTTCCACAGGATCTGTAGTGACTTCAACCTTATCATTCCTCAGTGCATGAATTTGAGTCTTTTCTTTCCTTTTTTTAATAAGGTTGGCTAAGGGTTTATCAATTTTATTTATTTGCTCAAAGAACCAACTCTTCACTTCCTTAATTCTTTATATTATTTTCTTGGTTTTCACTGTGTTAATTTCTGCTCTGATGTTTATAATTTCCTCCCTTCTATAGGCTTTGAGTTCGTCTTGCTCTTATTTTTCTAGAACCCTTAGGTGCAACATTAGGTTGTTTATTTGTGCTCTTTCTGTTTTCCTGATATGAGAATTCACTGCTATAAGTTTCCCTCTTAGGACTGCTTTCATTCACCCCATAGGTTCTCATATATTGTGTTTGCATTCTCGTTTAGTTGTAGATAACGTTTAATTTTTCCTTTATTTCATCTGTGACCCATTGGTTGTTTAAGAGGGTATTATTTAATTTCCATGTGTTTATGGAGTTGTTGCTATTTCTTTTGCCATTAATTTTTAATTTCATTGCACTATGGTCAGATATTATGCATGAGATAATTTAAACTCCTTTGCATTTACTTAAACATGTTCTATGGGCTAATAAATGGTCTATTTTAGAGAATGTTCCATCTGCAGCTGAGAAGAATGTGTGTTATGATATTCGGTGGAACAGTCTAAAATCACCTAAGTCCATTTGTTCACAAGTTTGCTTCAGTTCTCTTATTTCTTTGCTGATTTTTTGTCTAGATGATCTATCTCATTGTGACAATAGAGTATTGAGGTCTCCCATTATAATTGTGTTATTGCTTATCTGCTTTTTCTTGTCTATTAATAAATTTCTTACATACTTGACTGCTGCTATATTTGGTATATATATATATATATATATATATATATATATATATATATATATATATTCATGATTGTTACCTCTCCCTTTTGAAGTTTCCCCCTAACAAGTATTTAGTGACCTTCTTTATCCCTTTTGATCATTCTTGGTTTGAAGTTGATATTGTCTGCAAAAATAATAGTTGCTCCTGCTTTTTTCTGGGTTTCTGTTACATGGAAGATTGTTTTCCTTCCTTTGATTTTCAGTCTATGAATTTTTTTGCATTAAATGTGTTTCTTGTATACAGCATATTGTTGGATCTTGTATCTTGATCCACTCTTCCAATCTGTTTCTTTTGATTAGTGAATTGAGACCATTTACATTGATGGCTATAACTGATATTACTGACCTATCTCGGTCACAGTATTTTCCAGCTGTTGGTTCCCTGATTTTCCCCTGTTTAATTGTTTGCCCTCCCTGGTGGTTTCTTTCTTTTGTTTTTCTTGGAATTGTAGTCATTTTTATCTCTGTCTAGAATATCTTTTAGTACTGTACCATTGGTTTGGGGTTCATAAATCTCCTCAGATGTTCTATGTCATGGAAGTATCTTATTTTTCCATTAATTTTGAAAAAAATAGTTTGGCAGGGTACATCAATGTGGGCTAGAAGTTGTTTTCTTTCTGGAAGTTGTTTTACTTGAAACACTTCACTCCAAACTCTTCTTGACTTGAGGGTCTGTGTTGAATAGTCTGCCATGATTCTGATGGGCTTTCCTTTATAGGTGATCTGTTTCTTTTCTCTAACAGAATTTAATATTTTGTTCTTGTGCTCAATTTCTGGAATCTCGACTATTCTCCATCTTTCTGAAGTTTTATTTTGATCAGGAATGTTTGGAGTTCCAAATGCTTCATTTATTTGTATGTCAAATTCTTTTTTCACACTTGGGAAGTTTTCTGCCATTATTTCTGTGAAGGATTTTTTATATCATTTGTGCTGTCTCCATCTTTCTCATTGACCCCAATCAATCTTATGGTATTCCTCTTTGCTTCATCTTGTAGCTGTTGGATTGATTTCTCATGTTCTCCTGCTAATTTTAAGATACCTCTCTTTTCATTATCACTGTTTGTAATTCTGTCTTCAAGATCTGAAATCCTATCCTCTCCTTCCTTCAACCAGTTGCATATACTTTCATTATTCTCTTAGATTTCTACTTAGAACTGTTTCATAGATTACATTTCTTTCCTATGTTGGGCATTATTTGTTTCCATTATTTTTCTAAGCTCATCTATTTTTCTATCTGAGTCTTCTCTAATATCTTTGATTTTAAGCATCATTTCTTTCTGTACCTGAGAGATTATTTCTCCATAGCATCTTCTACTTGTTTTTTCACTTCTACTGCTATCATTTCAGAGAGTTCCAGTGTTTGATTTCAAATTTCATCTATCTCCTTTAGCTCTGGGCTTGTTCTGGGTGTACTGGGAATCTGGGGTTGCATTTTGTCTCTACATCTTTTCATTTTCTATTTTCTCTTTTATATTTTGTTTTCTACATTGATACTTGCCAGTTTCTTATGATATATAGCTTTATCAGTAGTATTTAAGTTTCCCTGGAGGGTGTCTGTTCTTCAGAGAGGTCTTCTAGATGTAGGTGTTTTCTTACAGCTATCCCAATGCCCTAGCTTTCTAATTTGTAAAGGATGTCAGATTACTATTTGGCTCAGTCCTTTGGTACTGGGCTGTGGTGGTAATTATGACCTCATACAGTCACAGTGCTATCATACAGGGAAGAAAAACTGTTTATCACATGTATGACACCCTGGCTAAAGTAGTATAGTTAATAACAATAATTTCAAGTTCAGTTTGACTACTGATAAACTATGGTAACCATTAACATGTTATCTCTGACCACTGGAGTAAACTCTAAAATTAGGTAACAAAATCAAACACATACTGTACACTTATATGCAGTGATTTTCCCCTTAGCCAGGGAGCAGGTGGCTTAAAATGGTTACGGGATGGACCAAAGTAGTGAGTGAGATCAAATATAGTAGAGTCAAGGCTGGAGATTCAAGGATGATCACCCAAGTTTTGGGAAACTGGAGGACACGGAGCGTAAGAATAAAATGGAATATAAAGGAGTAGTCAGGAAGGGCAGAGACAATGTTTACTGCCTTGAAAGTTTGAATTCAAGAAGTAGTTGAGGAAAGAGAGAAAGTGGGTCTATAGGAGAGAATGAAAAAAAAGGGTAAGAAATATGAACATTGGAAAAAAAAAAAGAAGGGAAAAAGAGAAAGAGACCAAAAATGAACAGGTGAGAAGAAAATCAAAAAGGAGATGAGAGAAAGAGGAGAGAACAAAAGAAAAAGACAAAATTGAAACCCCAAATACAAAAATAACCATCAAATACAGAAGAAAACAAGATGACATCCAATTAGACAGGAGTGGGATATCCAATCAGACAAAGGAGAATGAAGTAGTAAAATGACTCTCGTGCTTACAGTACTGTGAAGTGCCTATATTTAATCCCAGAAATGTGTTGGGTATGGAGCTGATCTTGGCCTCTGGATGTGAGGCCTAGGACTACACTTCTGCTGGTGGAGTTCTCCAGAGTTCATCAATTACTCTGCCTTCCAAGGTCGTGCATGCACCCGTGCACCTGGGACCCAGCTGTTGTCCTGGGTCTCAGGTCTTTGGGTTCCTGTCAGTCTATTAGACAAAGGCATGTGTCCTTACGCTCCTCTCAATGACCCCACCATCCCCAAGACAAGTAGGAAGTACAGAGCATGGACTCACATTCTGCTCACAGGCCCTGCTATCCCACAGAGGGAATGAAGGAGGCACAGACTCACTCTACTCACAGGACCCCCACCATCTCACAGAGGGAATCAAAAGCATCTTCTTTCTCCATCAAATTTGAAAGATATTTTTGCAGGACATGTGAGTCTGCACTGGAAATTATTTTCATTTAGGGCTTGAAACACTTCATTCCAAGCCTTCAGGACATTAAGGTTTGTGCTGATAAGTCTACTGTTATTATAATGTGTTTTCCTTTACAAGGCATTTGTTGTTTTTCTCTAAATGCTTTTAAGATTCTGTTCTTGTATTGGACTTTTAGAATTTTGACACAGAGAGGTTCATTTGTGATAGTGGCTATGTGCTAAAACCCTATATCTTAAGGATCCTACCACCCCCCCTTAAGGAACTGAGGAAGTGGCGCAAGAGAGGGGAGTATATTCACTGCTTTTCTATCACTGAAATGCAATTCCCAACATCTACATCTTAAGGAAGAAGAGGTTTAGTTTGGTTCACAGTTTTTAGAAGTTTTAGTCCATATTTGCCTGGCTCCAAGGAAAAGGGTGATATGTTAGGAGACTTGGAAGAGGAGAAACAGCTCATGACACGGCAGATAGGAAGCAAAGAGTGATCAAGGAGAAGAGAGTTAGATATGCCATTCTAATCCAGCTCAATTCCCCAGGTACCTACCTCCTCCAAACAGGACCCACCTCCTAAATTACATTTAGCTATGAACTTATCCGTACAATAATCCACTGATAACTATCACACACCCATGTTCTAGTCATTCCCCAAAAGCCCCACCTATGAACACATGACACCTTGGCACAGCATTCTACAGCTGCTTACTAGTCAGCATCTCCAAACTTTTCCAAACTTCTCTCACATGCCAGTTCCAAAGGCTTGTGAAACTTATGGTAAGGTAGTGCCAAAGCAACAACCCCTCTCCTGGTTCCAAAATGTTAGTTACTTTCTCATCATTGAGACACAATATGCAATCCCCACAAATTAAGGAAGGAGAGGTTTATTTTAGCTTAATACTTAGTGAAAATTTCTGGTCAGAGCACAGAAGACCAGAAAGTTGACTACAATGCAACCAAAAAAGACCAGGCTCAAGAGGTTTCAGTTGGGAAGAAAGACTGTAGTGGCAATTGGACTCCAGGTCAAGTGTGTTATGCTCTGGTAGTAAATTTGTCTACATTTTACTTATATCCAGAGACATTGCAAGAGACTGAAATTAAGGGTGATTGATTAATCTTGTGGAAGAAATTTCAAGGCAGTCTAATGCTGACGCAGTGGAATAACTATTATTGTGGCCTTTTAGCCAGCTGTACCTTAGGAATCAAGAGCAACAGGCACAGCTGAATGATTTAAGTTTTGAGTTTCACCAGAAAGGAAGCTCCTCCAAAGTTAGGGCCTGCATAGGTGGAACAAAAGATAGCTTTGTTGTTGAAAAGATTAGCATTAAAAAGAAGCCAAGTACATTAAAACAGAATAATAGGAAAAAGGTCTTCAGAGAATTTAATGCCCCATCCTCTGTAGGCTGAAAGTCACAAGATTGAAATACTTTGCCTTGTGAAAAGATCCCCAGAACACCATGCTCCAGAATGGCAGTCACTTAGGGAACTTGTTCCTCTGGATTTGGTTCATATAAATGATACCAGAAAACCTGGCTAATGCTACAGCTGGCAGCTGAGCTTGGCATCAACCACATGGTGCTGGTTTTATGTACATGCAGAATGCAAGAGTTGTGGGGTCAGGAAGGCTTCCAGCTAGACTTCAGAAGAAGGCCTGAGTGGCCAGGCCATGTGCTCCTGAGAGGGCAGTGTTTGAAGCTGTTAGAGTGAAGCCAAAAGTGCAGTGGATATCCAGGATGTTGGAAAAGTCAGGAATATGGAATATCTCTGGAAAGCCACAAGGTGAGTCAAGCCAGACCAAGAGAGAGGCCCTGAGTACTACAACTGGCTGTGCCATAGGGGCAGAGCCACCAAATCTCTTTGGAGTTTCCATCTTGCCACTATTTGCCCAGGGTGCTGGACACAAAATTATGGTATTTAACTTTTGCCTGGCTGAGTTTCACTTTTGCTTTGGTCCCATTCCTGTATATCTCCATATTTCTCCTGTTTATATAGAGAATGTTTATCCTTTGCCTTTGTTAGCAGTTTTTAGCTTTCTTTTGATTTTCACAAGAGCTCATAGCTAAGAGTTAGCCTTAAATCTCAGAGGAGACTATGGGCTTGCTATTTTCAGCAGTGCTAAAACTATTAGGACTTTAGCAACTCTTAGAGATGGACTAAGAGCATTTTTCGTTAAGGGATATGCATGAGTCTTTTGGGGGCCAAGAGTGGAATGTTATGATTTATATTTAGATGTCCCCAAAAAGACTCATGCTGTCACAGGTGAGGCTTGTTTGAGTTGACTGGATAATAGAGGTATGATACTCATCAGTGGAGTAGTCTACTAGTTTATAGCTAAAATGATTTGGGAGGTGAAGCCCAGTTGAAGGACATGGTACACCAGAGCCATGGCCTGGAAGGACATATCTCCCTGCCAAACTGATTAGAGACTAAAATCTCTATAAACTGTGAGCTAAAATAAATGTTTCCTCCAAGTTGTTGGTGTCAGGTACTGTGTCTCAGTGATGAGAAAGTAACTAAGTCTCATAGTTTTGTAGAGGTTTTAATGAGCACAGGAGCAGTCTTAGTAATGCTTTCAGTGGCTATCAGAGCAGCATGCTATTAATAGATTAATGGCTTACCTTGAGAATGTACACTTTCTTTCTTTCACCATGTGGTACCTGTGATACCTCAGGACTGCACTAGCAAGAAAGCCATGACCAGAGGCATCACCTTAAGTGAAACCAGAACCATGAATCAAAATAAATCTCTTTTCTTTATAACTTTGTCTGTGATACTGTGTTACTGGCCAACAGAAAATGAACTCTGTCCTGCCACCAGTCCAGGACAGGAAGGTTCACTTGAGATTCAGGTAGCCCAAAGAAAAGACACATGCCATGGGAATTCTGACATGTCTTTACTCTTTCAGCAGCATGGGGAAGAACATTGAATAATCCCACGCCCTCATCTAGGATATCACACAAAGCTAGCAAGTTGCCAAAAAGTTATATAACATTACTTGTTTATATGTTCCCTGTGCATATGAAGGCTGTATAATATACTGGCACTAGAAAGTGGAAGGCCTAGGCATAAAGCCTGAACCCACCCATCTTGAATACCCTGACCACACAGACTAAGACAAATAAATTAGAATCATTCTGCTCCAGGTGTGAGTCTTCAACTGCTAACCTAGGCTGCCTACTAGAAGCAAAGAAACATAACATTCCTTGGGTAGTAGGAATGGTTTAGGGAAGGATGGACTATCTGGAAATATTTTTGCTCAGACTTGGAGAACTTCAATGGTTTAGTCACTAGCCCCATCCAAAAATGTCTGTTCTAACAGTGGGTCTGAATGTGCCACAAGGCCATACTGGAAATAAAGGCAAGGGAACATGGTGGTACAGAAAGAATATAAAGGAAGATGTATTGTTCTATTTTTAAAACACAGGTCTGGATGAATTGAAATACAAATTAAAGAAAAATAAAACTATTTTCAAAAAGTTAGTGCCAGTTACTTCAAGGGAAGGTTTTTGTTATCTATTTTATGTCCCTGAACTGACCCTGATCCTAGTCTTTCCTGAGTTCCTAACTCAGGGTATAGCTAGAGGTGTAAGCTAATACCCATGTTACAAAGTAAGTAGGTGGACACATATAAGAGAGCTAAAATAATGTCAAAGGTGCATGATAGACCAGCTCTTCTCAACACTAATGTGCATGTGAGTCATCCAGATTTTTTAAATGCATATTCCAATTCAGTATGTCTGGGGTGGAGCCTGAAGTTCTGTGTCTACAAGTGATGCGCATTCCTACTAATCTAGACTTCATCCCACTAATGCTGATTTCCTGGGTTCACTCTTTCAACTTTGATAACAAGTATGTGAAGACTTGAGATTTCAGAGAAAAAGTGTAATTTAAATTTAAGGAAATCAATTTTGTACTCCATGCTATCATTATACCTATGTGCTTTGTATTGAACACTGTACACTACAAATAATACTGTCTCCAAGGTCTGAGAAAATATATCTGGACTAGAGGAAATCAGGCTATAGCAATAAAAACAAGAATAATTTGTGCAAAAAATTATCTTTATGTGGTAGATGATCCATGACCCAAGACACTAATACAGATGTAACAAAAGTACAGGAAAAAATGTATATAATCTACTATTTTGCAATTACTTTATTTGGAACTTTAAGAGAGGTTACTACAACCAAGCAAGGTAAGTGTAAAGGCTCTGAAGATGCTACTTAGAGAATAGTAACTGCTCAATAAGTAGTAAAGTCTCCATAAATCTGTAAACTGACAAAGATACCTTTTAGAATAGCAAGACTGGTTTTGAAAGAAGCAGTGATACATAACAAAAACCAAAAAAACCTTAGAAATACAGAAGAAAATTATATCAGTCATGATTTTCCAAAGAAATGGGGGAAGGGAATTAATTAAAGAACTGGCTTCATGGTTTAGGGAGCTGAGTCCGAAATCTGTAGGGCAGTCTGGAAAGCTCCAAACTTGGGCAGCAGTTAATGCTGCAGTACTGAGGCAAAATTTCTTTTTCTCAAAATTTGTTTCTACTCTTCCTCCAACTGATTGGATGAATCCCACTGATGTTACTGAGAAAAATCTCTTTTAACTAAAGTCAATTGTAAGATGTTAACCACATCTGCCAAATACTTTTATAGCTATGTACACTTAGGTTAATGTTAGATTAAATAGCAACCAAGCTAACCAATAAAATTAAGAATTACAGAGATCATTCTAGGTCATTCTCATTCCTGTTTCACCAGAGAATCACCTAAGGGTTGTTTTGGGGGTATTTTGGCATGGTTTTTGTTTTTTACTTTTTTATATACTCAAAAAAGGCCTCACTCCCAAAATGTTCTATAATTTTTAAGAAATCCCCAGATGATTCTAACATTCAGTATAGTCATGATGAATAACCACTGTAAAGCCAAACCTCCTTATTTTAAACCTGAATAAACTTAAGCCAAGCAAAAAGAAGAGGTTTGTTCAGTGGCACTTAATAATCAGAGGCTAGACATGGACTTTATAATTTATAACTCAGTATACTACTGACATCTACCACTGCCTGACTACATGAATTTACAAAGGCATTCCATAACACAATATCTAGAATTTTTCTTGAGAACAATCTGGTGGTGAAGTAGTGAAGAGTAGGTAGGTAGGTGTAACATGAGATGATAACTGTTGGAAGCAGGCAAGGGGTACATAGAGGTTCTGGCACTGGTCCCTTTACTTTTATACATGTTCAAAATTGTCATTAATATTGTTTTCAAGATCAGAAATAAAAGGGGTACTTCATACCTCTGCCTAACTCTATATCAGAATATCAACTGTAACTGGCTTTCAATGAGTCTGAAGAAAACTTTCCTACTTCTCAGCTCTAACTGGATATATGAGAATAGTCTGTCAGTCCCAGTCAATCTCTGTAACTCTGATAAGTGCCAATTCCTGAACTGCAAGCAGCTCTAAAATAACAAATTTATATACAAACAGAACAAAACAAAGTATCATCATATACCCACTAAACGCGCTATTAACAAATGTAAAACTGCCCACAAGTTGTGCAAGATCAGCTGTATAAAACAAGCTTGACTTTAGTGAAATGCAAAGCTCTCAGGACTGAAGCAGCCTAGATTAAGCACAGAAAGGGTATTAGTATATTCAGGGGCAGAGTATTCTATAGATGTCACTTAGGTTGATGGGTTAATGATGCTATTCAAATCTTCTATAACTTTACTGATTTTATGCCTTGTTACTCTATACATTATTAAAAGTGAAGCATTCATGTTTCCAAATATTACTTTTGAATTTTCTGTTTCTAATTTTTAAATATGTCATTTTTTTGCTTGATTAACAGATGTTCCTTGACTTATAACTGGGTCATATCCACATAAACCTATTTATTATAAGCTGAAAACATTGTAAGCCAAAGCTACATTTAATACACCTAACCTACTAATAAGCTGGTCATGGATTTTTCCTTGATAGGTGACTCAAACCTTCATTTCCAAAGGACCTGGGTCAGCAGGAGTCCTGCCTGGATTAAGCTGTAATATTCTGTTGACTTTAATCACAAAGAACAGTAATACTAAAAGATATTCTAAGGGAATTCCTCTATTCCAAAGATGTTCTTCCTATCTCTATTAAGGGGCAGAAATCTAATTTTTCCACGGTATTCAGAATAAGTCATCCCAGCAAGGATCATAACTCCCTTCCTTACCTGTAAATTCAGAGGAATGAAGCATCCAAGGTGGCTGGGCAGCAGTCCCAACTTCCAATTCAATGGAATCATTGTTGTATCTCCTGGTGGAAGCATTTCTCCCTTTGTAACCAATATCTTTAGCCCAGAGGAGTAGTGTCACAATAACAGAAAGCAAAAAATTTGCTAGTAGAACACTAGGGATAATTGTGAGTGGTGCCACTCCCACTTCCATCCCTTGATTCCTGCACTCTCAAATCCTGGCTATGGAAGAAAGAGAACCATATAATACATGCTGGTTCAGAGGATACACACCCTTATGGAGGACTTTGCCCCAAATCTACAAGGTATGGTTACCTAGTTGGCAATGTAACAGAGTCTTCAAAAGGCTTTTCCACAATTCTGTCGGGCCAGCTGCTTCAAGGTGATGGGGAGCACAGTAAGACCAGAAAATTCCATGATCATGAGCCTACTATTGCACCTCTTTTGCTGTGCAGTGAATTGCTAGATCGTAAGCAATGTCATTGGAGTGTAAGGACAGTAGGTAAAGCATTCTACAAGCCCACAGATAATAGTTTTGGCAGACAGATGACATGCAAAGAAGGCAAATATGTTTCTAAAGAGTCTATTCTAGTAAAAACAAAACATTGCCCCTTCTATTATGGAAGCAGTGCAGTGTAACTAACCTACCACCAGGTTGCTGGCTGATTATCCCAGAGAATGGTGCTATACTAAGGCCTAACTATTGGTCTCTGCTGCTGGCAGATTGGCATTTAGCAGTGGCCTAGCCAGGTCAGCTTTGGTGAGTAGAAGTCCATGTTGCTGAACCCACGCACAACTTCTATCCCCGCTTCCATGACTACTTTGTTTATGAGCCTATTGGGTAATGAATGACAGGGGTGGCTGGAAAAAGAGGTCAATTGGTGTCCACAGACTAAATCATTCTATCCATCTGATTATTAAAATCTTCCTCTGCTGAGGACACTTTTTGACGTTTAATTAAAGAAGTATTTCCTTACCATTTCTCTAATCTTGTTCCTTCTAAGTCCCTGTCCATCCAACTAAACCATTTGCTACAATCCATGTATCAGAATAAAATTTTACATCTGGCCATATCTCCTTCCAAGCAAAGTGAAAACCAGGTACAGTCCTCAAAATTCTGTCCACTGAGATGATTTTTATTCACCATTTTCCTTCAAGGATGACCCAGAGCAAGGCTATAGTGCTGCACCTGATCATGTTCAGGTTATGAAAACTTATTGTACAGAACCAGGCCCAGGACTTCTCCTAATGTGGCAGCTAATCATAGGAAACTCGCTATGAGGCATTTGTGTAGAACTAGAGAGAATAGGAAGTATATAACAGGAGTAAAAATAATGAGCATTTGGGGCCAATTCAACATGTAACTTGCTTGTGCTTTCAGGACTTGCTCATAGATAGACAGATAGATAGATAGATAGATAGACAGACAGATAGATTCACTTCCATTTGGTGATAGAAGGCTGCTGTATATGCTCAACTTTATGGTCTGATGGGCAGTTCAGGTTTCACGATAACTTGGTGACACATAATTAAGTAGATAGTCTCTTCTAAGGCCCAGTAGCAGGCCAAGGGCTTTCTGTTCAAAGAATAGTATTTACCTACCCAGGATGCAGGGGCTTTGTCCAGTAACATTAAGCCCAAAATGTCAACCTTATTACATTTGCTAGTTTTCTAAAAACATGTTAAAATGATTCACCAGGACTATCCAGTAATAATTTATATATCTCTATTGTCAGATCACACATTGATTATTAGTGCTCTCTTTACTACTGGAACTAGAATGATTTGCATTCTTCAATCTAATCAGATTTGAGAACCAATTTCAGAAATCCTAGAACCAAAACATGAAACTCATTCTTAAAATTATATTTCTACAGAACCAATTTCACTATCAAAATCTGTATTACAGCTTTCTAGAGAAACAGAATAACAGAATCATTAGGAAGGGGAGAGAGAGAGAGAGAGAGAGAGAGAGAGAGAGAGAGAGAGAGATTTATTATAAGGTATTGACTCATGAGAAGCCTCATGAACTGCCATCTGTATGCTGGAGACTCTAGAAAACCAGTTGTATGGTTTCAAGAGCAGGGAGCCAGAGAGCTGATGGAGTAGATTCTAGCTTGCCTCTGAAGTCCTGAGAACTGGGCGTGCCAAGGGCAGGAGACTGAATTCAACCTTCCTCCACCTTTTTGTTCTATTCTGGTTCTCAACAGATTGGATGATGCGCACTCACATTGAGGAGGGCCATCTGCTTCATTCAGTTCACCAATTCAAATGCTAATCTCTTCAGGAAGCACCCGCACAGACACATCCAGAAATAATGTTTAATCGCATATCTCTGCAGCCTTTAGTCAAATTGACTATCACATGTGATTTTAATTATGCTAGAAAAAGATGTTCCTGTTTAAAAAAAAAGAACTACCAAAATTATAAGAGCAATTGTTTGAGGTAATACAATTTAAGGTTGTTTTCTCTTTTACCCTCCTCATTTTCCAAACTGTATTGTAAATGTAGCGTTAAATAATACTACTCCACAGAACAGGCTTAGTTTGTAGATTAGACTATAACATGAATGAAAGCACTTCGTAAACTCTCACAAAACAATCTGTTATAAAGTGGTATTATTTCATGGAGCGTTATGTACCATCTATTCAGACCCACATACATACTAAATGGCACTTCTGTGTAGTGCTTCACTATTTTCCCATCAGGGCACACATAGAAAATGATAGTAGTCGGCACACTGAGGAAAAATAGACCAGGTTTCTTGCAGCCAGACCAGTCTGCCAGGGCTGACCACTCTAGGCCTTTCCCCAATGAAGGGTGAGAGGATCAATGTCTCTCTACACCAGATGGGAATCTCTGCCCTCTTAACCTAACACTTGCCTTGAAAAGAGAACTGTAGCCTTTGGGCCTTTTATCTCTCATTTACAAATGGAAATATTTATAAATCTTCCTTTCCTTCCCAGCCTTAGAGAGCAAAGTAAAGGTCAAGTGCGGTGATACACATGAAAGTGGTTAGTTTGGAAATTTAAAAGTTAATGGCAGGTAGTAGATATTATTTTTTCCACATTTGAACCTCAGGGAGAAGCTTAGATACCACAGGGGAGACTCAAAGACAATATGTTTTAACTGATATACATATTCTGCTCATTTATTCTACAAGTGTTTACTGAGTGCTTGGTGCTTACAAAACATTGTGAGAGATGCTAGGTGCTGAGAATAAATTGTTTTTATTCTCCTAAAAAGACACCAATCTGTTCTTTGGCCATAGCAATAAGTAATCATCAAGGTGAGTTTCAAATTCATTTGGTCAGTGGCACTTTGCATTGCTAATTGTGCTTTTAAAAGGCTATCAGTGATCGCCCCATACCTCAGTTACAACAGACACACTCCAGAAACCATGTTTTCATGCCAAGATGTAAAACCTCTAGATACTTTTGCTTCTGAGAACTCACCAGTCCATGAATTCTACATTTGCTAAAACCCATACGGTGTGTGATTTTGTGGTCAGAGTTTTCAGGAGAATAGATTTAATACAGGACACATAATTTATAGGATTATCTTATAATATTCACCCAAAAAGTCAAATGCAGAAGAGTGCGGGTGATCTGTCCATGTGCTAGAGAACTGAAGAATCCAGCCAAGGACCTGGATCCCATGGCAAGGTCCTACACGGATCTAGCCAAAGTCCTAAAGCCCATAGTAATGTCCTCTAGGAGTCCAACAGGGGGTTAAAGCCCACAGCAATGTCTCATGCAAGTCCTTATCAGGGATCTGCACGGGGAAGGCCCAACAGCCAGTAGTGGAAGATAGAAAGTCTGTGCCAGTAGAGTGAAGGATCTGTGCCAGAAGGTTAAGGGATCTATCTGCACTGGAGCCAGGAAGTGACACTCAAGGCAAAGACCAGAGCACTCTGGAAGAGAAAAACAACCATCCCCAGTGATGGAAAATAAGCCATGGGAAACTTCTCAAGGGAAATCAACACCATACAATCTTCCCCTGCAGTTCCCCTTTCATGCCATTGGCAACAACCCTCAGGTGGGCCTTCCACACCCAGAACCATGCTGATTCAATTCGGCTGGGCATTCCCACTTAAACTGACCATTAATCCACCACAGTGCTAAGCCCTCTATTTTTCTCCTAATATCTTATAAGAGAAGTTCTCTCTTGCTCAACCAAGCAATACATTCTACTTTTTATTTAAACTACTGACTAGTAGATTTCAACAGTACCAATGAGTGTTACATAAATCAACCAAAGATGGAATCTGTATATTGACCCTATGTTATTTACTTCTTCCTAACAGGCTGGGATCTGTTAGCTCAAAACCCAATAGGAAACAAATTCAAATTTTTTCACATCTAGTTTCAATTGCTCTGCTTTCCATTGCTTGGACAAAATTCCTAATACCTGCAATTTAAAGGAGGAAAGGTTTATTTGGCTCACAGATTCAGAGGTTTCAGTCCATGGTCAGCTGGCTACAAGGCAGAAACATCATGGTCAGAGGACATGAAGGAGGAAAGCTGCTAAATTCATGATATCTGTGAGCAAACTGTGGGGGAAATTTCAAGAAGAAGGGACCAGGGACCAGATATAGTCCCCAAGGTCAAGCCCCCACTTCCCACTTCCTCCAACTAGGCCCCTCATTATAACAGCTCATTCAGCCACGACCTCATTAAAGTCTTAACTCATTGAAGAGGTTAGTGCTCTCACAATCCAATCACAACTCCAGGAGTCTCTCTTTTTTTTCTTTTATTTTAAAAATAAAAGGAGGAAAACATTAACAGACAGACAACCTTTTACAAAATAGCAAAAGAATAGTACAGACAATACAGAGTTACAAACAAAGTGGCAGAAAATTAACAATGCTTGTTGTATTACATATTCATATCTTCAAAGTGGTTTCTCATGAAAACAGATAAAGACATGCAATATTGATCAATCAAGGACTTATTGACAGTTTCTTTCAGCAAAGAAATAGAAGACAGTAGAACAACTATGTTAACTATCCTGTATATACATACATACAAAATTTTTCCTTCTTTCCCTTCTCTTTTCCCACATCCCAGTTGCCCTTTACCCTTGAATGTTTTCCTATCATTTCACAATGTCTATCATATCTGCTAGTTTTCCAGGAGTCTCTTAATCCAGTAAACTGACAATCAAGATTGACAGACACTTGATTGTTTAAAAATAGCCCAAATAGGCAGGTTCTTAACCATTTAGAGCCTGCATGCTTTGCAACCCCCACAAGACTGCACCTACCATCTGACAGCCATATATATGATTTAAGACTCCAAGACACTGCTGCTCTTCAGATATCTCTGGCTCAGAGGTTCACCACTGTGCTGCTAAGCAACATCAAATAAATATGCAAGCCTTCCTTCTGTTTTCCCTCTCCCCTGGATAATCTTTGCTTTCCTTCCATTCTGTTTGATGGCCCCTGACCCCTGCACCGTGGCCTTTGGAAGGTCTCATGCTGTGATGAACTTCTCCTAATTCCATATAACCTGTCAGAGTGGCACTGACATAAAGCTTGTTTTTCTCTACTGCTAATTTATAGTCATTTATTTTTTTCTTGATGAGCCCCACTATGCCCTCCAACTCACTAGAAAGGAAAATTAGCCTGACTTAAATTTCTACTCCCCAAGGAGTTCTCAAAGTGACAGTGGAATAAAGCTACACTCACACAAATCTGTGGTCAGTTGATGGTAGAAGATTTGGGAGAAGGGAAGAAGTTAGCAGCAGTGGTATATCTAGAATAGCTTCCTACAAGAGGTGGAAATTGAACTGGATAGTGAGATGAACAGGTAGAGAATAGGAGATAGAAACCAAAAGATGAAACCAGAAGAACCAGGCCCAACTATTAATAAATGGGGTTCGCTTTAAAATTCTAAATCTTCAAGGACACAATAGAATTATTTTCCCTGACCTAGGCCAAATACTGAAAGTCTATTTCTATCAAATCAAATGAATCTGTATCTAAGTAGTGTCTAAAAGGTGCTTTTATCCCCCCCAGTGGTCACTGGACTAAGAGCATTGCACATGAAAATGAGTGCAACTAGTAATGTATGAATCATGATACAGAACAGCCTGATATCCCTGGGTCTAAATAATCCCAAAGAAAAATAACTTTCATAAACATGGTGGAGAGATTATGTCCCACCATGGCTTTTCAAACATAAAAGAAATGGCCATAAATATTCTTTGATTTCACTGGTAACCACAGTTGCTCTCAGGAAAATAAAGCTATCCTTCCCCTTCTGTCCCCAGCTTTCCAAAGTATCCCACTGTCCTGATCAGGTTATCCTCTTTGAAACAAAGTAGCTTTTGATAAGGTAGGCTGGTGGCAGGGAGAACCTGATATGATCACACACCTGTTATAATAGGATTTAATTCTGCTTCAGATGTACTAGTTTTAATAAAAAAGGATTGAGTAAATCGAAAATAAATTACATTGAAAGGTCAGGCTTATTGCTTGTACGGTTATGTTAACTCCCCCACTGACACTTTTAGAGACTGTATTTATGAGATCTTTTGATTGTGGAAGGAGAGGTATAAAATACATCTACAATTTCCCCATTATTTGCAGCCGTATTTCATTTTCAAGTGTCAATTCCAAGCACTTAAGTATGGCATTCTTTAACAGGGGTAAATCTAAAAAGTGTGAGTTGTTTACAGAATGCTGTTATTCAAGATATTAATAAAACAAGCTTTTCTATCCAGTGAAAAGTAAGAAAATCCTTCCAGAGTTTACACAGCATAATAATTCACTTTACTGCATGTAGAGAATTTATTAAAAATGTGTTGGCACCTAATTTGAATGAGCATATTCCTCCTACAAAGCGTCTCCTCTTCCAAAGGAAGAGACCACTTGATTTACTAAATAGTGATGACTACACCAATGACCCACACAGGATTATTTTCCTGATAGTTCTAATGGGGCATTCAAATAAGTACAGAATTGTTTTTATTTTCTTTTCTCAGCTCCAGTTACCTAGAAGTGTTACCCTAAGACAATTTAAATACCCTTGCTTGCTTCTAGGTTAGTTTCATGATCCATACATCAAACATAACAAAATGTGAAAGGAGAGTTCTGTTATTCCCACATTGGTAATTATGGTCCAAAGCTGAAGATAAAAAGAATAAACATAAACAAGTGCTCAATAATAAACATTGAGCACTTTTATGGTATTTACTATGTACAAGTTTTATACTAAGTATTTTATAATCTTTAATCTAATTAGGTCTCACAACAACCCTATGATATGGATATCGTAATCACCTTCATTTCACAGATGAGGAAACTGCAGCATAAAAAATTTAAGTGAGTTGCCCAGAGCACAGTTTGTAAGCAGATGTGTTAGTTTTGTATTGCTGGGGCAAAATAGGAGGCATAAAAATCTTAAGGGAGAGAAGGTTTATTTTTGTTTATGGCTTCACAAGTTTCAGTTCACGATCAACTGGTTCTAAGGTAGCAATATCATAGTGGAAGGTATAGGAGAATAATACTGCTCACCTCATGACATCCAAGAAATAGAGAGCAGGGAGAATGCAAGAGAAGGGGGATAGGGACCAGGGACCATATATATACTCCCCAAGGTCACACCCCTTTGATCCACACAGAACCACACAGAAATACGCTTTCCTAATCTCCTTAGGCAGCTCCCAAGTCAATCAAGTTGACAATCAAAATTAACCATTGCAACAGATAAGCCAAGATTTGAACCCCAGCACTCTAACTCCAGACTAGAAGTGCCTTGTAGCCTGGACCATCTCATATTATGAATAGAACCACAAACAAATATCACAATATATTTTTCCCAAAGCTTAGCAGACATACTGTCATCTTCTGTCCTCTACCACCCTTATCTCCAGGATACTCCCCTGAGTCTTGGAGGGAAGGAAGGAAGTTATTGGAATTTTCAGTCTACTGTAAAAAGGGGATGATATTTTCTTCTGCCCTCCACAAAAGCCCAGTGAAATAGAGAAGAACCCTACAAGAATCTTTCATAAATTTTGGGATAACCTTTTTTTAAAAATGAGACTAGCATTATGCTCCCCAATAGGTTACTTGTTGAACCACAGACATCTCAGACTTATCTTAATGCCTTTGCATAGAAAAGGGCAGAACCCTTAAGAGAACATTCTATGTGTTCCCTAAAAACAGAGTGTGAACATGAATTTTGAGGCTGGAGCCTGCCATTCACCTGGAGATCTTTGAAGGTGGAAGACTTGCTAATTTATTCCAGCAGGATATAAAGGATTGTAGTGTAATGTAACTTGGAGAAGGGGGACAGGATGAAACTCCAACTCCAGATTCCTGCTGCCATTAGTAAATCAAAAAGATCATAGAAGTGTTATAATTTCATGAACAGGAGCACAGACTAGAAGGAAAAAAACTTTAGTCCTCCCTAGGCAACTTAGAGCCAATGGTCATGGCAGCGCACTTAGTGAAGGAGTTGGATACATGGATTTCTGGAAACAACTTCAGGAAACCATGCTGTGCCTCTTGGAGAGAGTACTCAGTAAGAAAGGACACCACAATGAACCACTCCTGGGAAAGCCACAAATGCCATCTATGTACACAGATAGCAGCCCAGCAGTAAAAGTTACAAGTAAATCTAACCAGAGTGAAAGACAACAACAGCAAGCAGAAACACCAAAGCAACACCCAGGATTTGGAAGCAGATTTACTTATGTCAACAGGTACTAACTGGCATCATTCCCTGAATATCAGGACCTGATCTGTGGTGGACTAGGGCTTGGATTGGATAAGCAAGCAGGAAAAACTGAGGTAGAATGGCTTATCAATTGGGGATTGGTTCATACAACATGTACCACAGTGACCAGCTATTTCTAAGAGAGAAAAGCAATCAGATCTGTAATAGGAACTATTACTTGGGCAACTAACAAACTAAAGTATATTGGCTAGAAGGAGGGACATTTTCTGCTACAACACCAGGAGCATTTCCCTACCACTAAACAGAATGTTAGAGAGCAACATCAGAGGGGCTAATTCACAAGCAGGAGAAAAAAGAATGGAGGAGAATATCGTTATCCCTGCATGTACACCTACTTCTCCTACTCACTCATTTAGAAAAGCAGAGAGTAAGATGGAGCAATCTTTGAGTCAGATATGAGTTTGGAATTTTAGTGGATTAAATTATAATGATTGAAAACTTTCATCAGAAAGTTATGAATTTTAAAAGGAACTCAAAGAAGCAAATTTGGAATCAATGTATGGAAAACATAAAACGTTTACATGTTAATTCCCCTACTAATTTAACATTCTTCAGTGAAACAATTAGAGCAGAATTCCACTGGGTGGAAAGAGGCCTTTCCAGCAGGCTGTGGGAGTGTGGCAATTAATGTTCCGGCCCTTCACTTCAGAGAGTACAGATCTATGTTAATATTCTGACCTTCTATCATGTGTTTTCATTTTGTTACTTTTGGATTTATGAGCAACAGGTGCTGCCCAGGCCACCAGCCTAAGCCAAAATACAGTCACACACAAAGAAACCAACAAAATGGTCCTTCTGTGTCTCAGTCCCCACTTGGAGAATTGGAAGATCTTGAGCCCCATCCAATTCTCTCCATTTGACTCCAGCTAGCTGTAGTGGAGGACAGATGAGGAAGGATGTTTGGGAAGTTTTGCAACTTCTGTCTTAGGCCTTATTTCCGCATAGTTCCTGAATGCCATGTCCTGACTATACTCTCTGAGGCCCAAAGAATGTGCCATAGTTCATGGTCACAGAACTCTACCACCATGACACTGCTAGTGCCATCGCCATCATTGTAGCAGGCCTCTTCTGTTGGAAATCTCAGTCTCAGATAGAAATACTACACCAGAATGTGCTGGTACATTCCAGATACACCATCAAAATGCCCTCTCCCTTGGACTTGGACATTTGTCCCAAAGGCATATGCGAGTAGCCTATATGAGTATCAGCCTATCACAATGCATCTTATGATCCTTCTATGAATACATTAGCACTATTCACACACCGTGTTGATAGATTCCCTACCTCTCTCAATTACCAAAGTGAGCTTCTAATAAAAATAGATATTTATTGTGTGAGTGCTCTGTAGTTAAGTACTGTGGCTACTGTATATCATATTTAATCTTCAAAACTACCATACTGGGTAGTCCTGGTTAGAATTAGTTTTACCTAGATAAACAGAAATAAAAAGGAAGTGATAATTCCCTAAACAACATGAGGGCTTAGTTTCTTCTCTTGTTCCACTGTGCCAATGACCTAGACTTCAATTTCACTGCTCTGCCTTCTGGGCCTTCCACTCCAATCGTCATTTCATGGTCTTAGTTGGCAGCTGAGGCTTTCGCCATGATGATCCTATTCATCTTGGAATGCGAAAGACATGCCACCTCCCTTTAGGAACACTTGCTAGAAATTGAGCATACTACTACTGCCTACAATTAGCAAGAATTTAGTCACATGGTGACATCTGGTGCCAAGAATGGCTGGGGAATGCAATCCTTATCCTTAATGACCAGGTGGCTAACTAAAACCTGCGAGTGTATCTGAGGACAACAATCAGCAATCACTATCTTAAGTAGGGACAAGGCTCCTGCATATGATTGAGCATTTTGTGGATCTTTAAAACTGAAAGAAAGATGGAAGATGTAATCTAACTAGTACCCACTAGCCAAACCTGTACACTCTTAACTCAAGGTTCAGTCAAAAAGGGGTGCCTTTTTTTATTCAGCTGGACCATGCAGAATTTCCATTTTCATAGATCAAATATGATAGAGCTGGATGTACTGGTGCACACCTCTAATCTCAGCATTTAGGGGTCCAAGGTAGGAATATTGCTGTGATTTTGAAGCCACCCTGGCCTAAAGAGGAAATTCAAGGTCAGCCTAAACTACATAACAAGACCTTGCCTCAAAAAAGAAAAGATAGGCTCTCCGGAATTTAACCTAATAATTCTGCCTGGCAATAACAATAACCTTTTTTAAAACTCTCACAAAGGTACTTGTGGTAGACTGCTTGCACAAACTTCCTTTATTCTCCAAGTCTCCACCTACTCTGTAATCAAACCATTTGTAATATGACTCCGTCGTCCCCTCCCATCAAGAGCTAGCACTGGGCTCTTGAATCTGGGCTAAACTTGAGATTTGTTTGACCTGTAGAGGAAGGTAGAATCCAAGCCTCAGTAGGCCTCACATCATTTCTCTACCTCCATTTCTTTCCTCTTCCCTTCTCTTCACTTCTTTGCTCTGGTCTGCTCTGCTCTGCTCCACCCAACCCTGCCCTGCCCTGCCCTGCCCTTCTCTTCTCCTCTCCTGTTCTTCCCTCTCTCTTTCCCTCTGTGTCTCCCTCCCTCCCTCCTTCCCTCTATTCCTTTCTCCCCCTCCTTCAACCCACCCTTCTCTCAGAACCCCATTAGGTTCATGTGGACAAAGCCCAGGCCAGCCTGCTAGAAGAAGGCCATCTTAAACCATCCCACATCCAGTCTGCCCCCAAACATGTGTGTAAGTTCAGCCCACATGAACAGAGCTGCCCATATGACGCACAGTTGATCACTAACACCTGAGTAAGCCCACCTGAACCCAGAATCACCCAGATGAATCATAGACTTATGAACAGTGATAAATCCTGATTTTTGAAGCCCTTGAATTTTAGGGTAGTGTGTTATACAGCAATAATTAACTGATGCAGAATGGAAAAAATCTTCTTGCAAGCTACTCCTCAAAGGGCTACTATTTAAAATATATAAAGAACTCAAAAAATTGAGTGCCCCCCAAAATTTAAAGACCCTATGGAAAAAATGGGCATCTGAAATGAATATATATTTCACAGATGAAGAAGTATAAATGACCAATAAAAATGAGAAAAATGTTCAACATCACTGGTCTTTCAAGAAATGCAGATTAAAATAACACTGATATTTCCTCTTATTCCAGAAAGAGTGGCTGTCATCAAGAAATCAACCAATAACAAATGGTGGCAAGGCTTCTGGGGGAAAAGTAACCTTTCTTCATTGTGGTGGGAGTGTAAACTGGTACGACCACTATGGAAATAAGTATAATAAATTATCAAAAAATTAAACGAAGAAATTCCATTTGACCCAGGTATTCCCCTTCTTGGTATTTTCCCAAAAGAGTTAAAGACATCATATCATAGTGAGGTATGCATACCCATGTTTATAGCAGCACAGTTTATAGTAGCTAAATCTTAGAGGCAGCCTATATGTCCATCAAAAGATGTCTCTATCAGTTTTCATGAGAAACCACTTTGAAGATATCAATATGTAATACAACAAGCATTGTTAATTTCCTACCACTTTGTTTGTAACTCTGTACTGTTTGTATTGTTCTTTTGCTATTTTGTAAAAGGTTGTCTGTCTGATAATGTTTTCCTCCTTTTATTTTTAAAATTAAAAAAAAGATGAATGGACAAAGAAAATATGGTACTTATACTCGAGGGATTAGTACTCTGACATAAATTGGGTAAACTGAATCATAAAGGGTAAATTGAATCATTTGTAGGAAAATGGATGCATCTTGAGACCATAATGTTAAGTGAAGTAAATCAGACACACAGGCTTAAATATCACATACTATCTCTTAAATGAAAAGCCTGATATATAAAGTGAAAAATAAAAGGAAAACAATAGGAGAAATGTTACTATAATCCAGCAATTGACAAAGTATATAAAAATGTACCTTGATTTAATATAATTATCTTATTTTTTATGTTTTTGGCCTATTAGTCTGGCCATTAATCTGTATTTGTGATAATTAGCTTGATAAAGATTTATAAAATAAGTGAATGAATCTGATGCTGACAGAAATATTTTTTAAAGGAGGTGGAAGAGAAGGGGAAAAAAGAAAGAACTGTGGTATGTTATGTAGCTATACCAATTCTCCACAATGAATGTAATCATTACATATTGTAAATATGTATGAATAAAATTTTAAAGTTAAAAAAATTAATAATTAAGTACTGTAGTGACACACCTACTAGTAACATCCCTGTATGGCTATAAGTACAGTATATAAAATCTTCATTTTATAGTTACCTGAGCTTTTTTGTAATTTATCTAAAGTCACATGGCTAGTTAATACAGGAAATTCCAGTATTCTATACCAGGCTGTGTACACATTCTGTGATCATTGGCCATTATTCTATATGACTGTGGCACTACTCTAACGGGGAGAGGACTAGATCCATATTCCCCTATGCCTAACAATTAGCTCTTTGGAGGAAAGAAAAGTCCTGATTTGTAGTGCTTACTGATTTCTTTAGTGTAAGTATTCACATCATGGCCAATCTCAAACTTTATAACTTGATATCTCTGCATACAGAGTTGGGGAATACGTGCAGTAGCGTACTGTTATATTGTATTTCCAACATAGAAATATAGCAATGATCTCAAGAGTGCAGATAATGGTAAAATAATTAAGAAATGATGAGTTTTTAGTATTTGTTGTCTCTGTTTTAATACAATTGAATTGTAAGTTTATATAATTTAATTTTTAAATATCTGTGTTTAAAAACTGGCTTGCAAAATTTCCTGGAAATTTAACAATTGGAGCCTGTGAGCTAGTATGAGCCAGCTCTACTACAATGTTAGGTAAGGGCTTTTAGTCCAGTTATCCAGTTATTTGACCTCTTCAGCAAATTCCTTGCATCTTCCTGTAAACTAGCACCTAGCCACTCACTTCTCTAGCCCTCCAGATGTTTATGAGTTGTCTGAATGCTTATAGCACGGCTATACCCTGGGACCTCTGTCCATACATATGTCAGCATTTCTTTAAACTATTTATCTTTTCAACCTCTACTACTCTTTTGAGTAATAAACTATGTATTTACTCCCCAGTTAGTGAAGACCATATTTCCTCAGTTCATTTAGTCTTAGGTGATCTCTTTTGTATTCTAGCTTCAAAAAATGCCTCCTACCAATGTGTTTCAAGATCCGGCATTGAGACAACAACGCCATTTTCTTCTTCTCACCACCTCCTCCTCCATCTTTCTAACAGCAAAAGTCTCTGTCCTGCCAACAGTGATTTATTCGCCTGTGGGGAGCCTAGTACTGTCTTTGTGGCCAAATTTATGCATCATCCACCCCCTCCCCCAGAGTCTTTCACGTGATATCTAGACATTTCACAGAAAAGCAGGTGTTTTGAGAACAAAATGGGATGTCAAAGAGCTGTGTTATTTCAGCTCCTTCCAACTTCCCACTTTGTATTAATGTGATGATCTTCAGCCTTTCTGGAATTGGCAAAGGCAACTTTGGCCCGGGACCAGCTTCACGCAGAGACTTTGAAGAGGCTTCCAGAAGTATTGATTCTACAAGTTTTCTCTGCAGCACAGGCTTAATTTCTTGGATTCAAAAATCCTCCCTCTTTCTCTCTCTCTCTCTCTCCCCACCTCTCCCCCTGCTGCCCTTGTGCTAGAATATATTTCCATATGTTCCTTGGCTACTGTCATTGTGCGATGTACAATAAACATTTAAAAGTCCATATAAGACCTTTCATGAATTCCACATAAATCCCTTTCCAACCAGGGGCTTCACATTTTGTCCCTCACATTTCACATTTAAGCAATACTGAAATGTCTGGAGTTGTTTACACTTCCCAAGGTGTTTCTTGCCTTATGCTGCTATTTTTCTAACTGCCTGAAATGCCCTCTCTTCCTCTCCTCAAGCCACATAACCACATTCACCTGTCAAATGCTTGTCCACCTTTCTTAACTCCTCCATGAAGCCTTCTCTGATACCTCAAGGCAAAACTCATTTAGCTCTCAACTGCACATCTTCTCTATTATGTACCTACTTCTATTGCTATGTGACACATAGCATTGCCAGAGTTAGCAAATAAAAATGTAAGACTCCAGTTAAATTTGAACTTTGGACAAATAATGAATAACTTTTAGTATAACTATGTCCCGTGTGACATCTGAGGCATACTTATGCTAAAAATTACTTGTTTACTCCAAATCAGCTGGGCATCCTGCATTTTCTCTGACCATTCTAGTGACACAATACACTAGTGTTTCTCTGGCAGCTCAACTATGAACTCCTTGAGGGCAAGTGATTGAGCTTATTCACATATGTCTCCTTAGCACTATGCAATCTTTATCACATGGCAAAAGCTCACTTTTTGAAAGTACATTTAGGTAATGTTTTATAGCTTTCAATAATTGAGTTTCACAAAAAATCCAGTGGGGGAGGGGAGTAATTATTTTCATTGTTGAACCATGGGACAGAGAAGAATGATTTAGCGACTTACCCAACACCATGCACCCTCGACCATGACAAAGCCACAACTAAAACGTGGTCCTCCTGATTCTCTAATTTCTTCCACTAAACCACACTGCTGGGGTTTTTTTGTATGTGGTCACAGATTTTATGCAACTTTGCAATTTTCAGAACTAATTCTAAGCTTTAAATAAATGATCATACTTGCTTTGCCTTTAAATGATATTATGGCTCCATTGCTATACCAGTGGCTTTAATATAGCTTGAGGTGCTTGAAGTTGAGCCTAGTGAATTTTTAATTAGATATCAATCAAATTGAGAGACTGGTAATAAAGCACTAGTTCCAGTAAAGTCAGCAACATGGTAAATGATTTTATTGGTAAACCATGAGATTTCTTTATATATTTATTATTATTATGTCAATACAGGTTTCCTCTATCTGCGTATGTATAGCAGTTGACAGTATCAGCCACATTATAAGTTTGGTTTTGTCTGCTTGGCTAGCTTTTCAGTTGGGGTTAAAGTCTGCATTCCCTGTCTCAGCACTTTTGAAGAAGTGGTGGTTATAGTAAACTTATATTAACTTGCACCCAAGTAATGAGCCCTCTGTTAATTGAAAATTCTCTGCACTTAGCTCTTACAAGAAAAGAGGCAGTTATGTAAAGATTGACTGACAAACATTTTTGTCTAGAAGCATCTGGCATTATCCTATCCAATCCAATTTCCTGTACTACCTATTTCCACTACAGTTCTACTCAGTAATGAGCAATCACACCTTGGTCCTTGCAAACGGCAAGCTCTCTGCTAAGTGCTGTGGGACTCAAAAGGAGGCGGAAAGAAACTAATATCTATTAAATGACTACTATGAATGTCTGGAAGAATACTCAAGATATTAGTGACCGTGGTAGTCTTCAGGGTGGGAGGCTGAGTGAGGCACAGGAGTGAGCGAGAGGCTTATTTTGTTCAGCATTCCCTTTTGTACATTTTGAATTTTGTAGCATGCACTTATATTGCCTAATCAAAAATTAATCATGTTTGATTAAATCCCCACTATAATCTTTATATGATCTAATAAGTTCTCACAATGACCCCCTGAGATAAGTACTATTACCATCCCTATTACACAGAGCAAAAACTGAGGCTTGGAGAGTTTAAGTCACTTGCCCCAGATCATGATATTCAAGTGAAGGAATCAAAATTTGAACAAAAGTCTGCCTGTCTTCCAAGCTATGCCTGCTAGCCTACTTCCCAGAGTGGATAAACACCCAATATTCATTCTCAGGGACAAAATTGTTTCAGAACTAAAATTTGGAAAAGATCATTATCATATTTCACTGATTTTAAGAAACATTTTAAATTTTCTGAAGTTAGGATTGTCTTCTGATAGATGATGTGTTGTAGTATATTTCATGGTGTTTTATTATTCTCAGCAATTCAGAAGATAAGGATGTGGTTTCCAAACAATGGCTTCTTGGGGTCAATAGAGTGTAGAGAATCAAAAAGTCCAAATGGGCAGCACAAGCAGTAATTGCTATTAGGAGACCTGAGGAAAGAGGACTCTTTTCTGTAAGAGTTGCTAAGGGAGGCTTTGCCCTAATTTGAGTTAAGCTTTAGAGACTGGGTGGTGTATCTATTGTCTATTCATACAATAATGCTGCACAACAAACCACCCCAAAACCCAGTAGCTCAAAACAACAACCATTTGTTTATTACTGCTCTCAAATCTGTAGGTTACCTGGGAAGTTAAGATGATCTTGAGTGGACCTGCTTTTATGTCTATAGTCACCCAGAGATGAGATGATGGATCTTGGCAAAGCTCACTCCTGTCTGGAGATCAGCTGGCTACTGGCTATTCTATAACCACCCCAGGTTATGTATGAGATGTTGTGGCTCTGCTCATGTGTTTCTTGCATACCACAAGTAAGTAATCCTAAGCATGCTCTTGTGGCTATGGCAAGGGAGCAGGAGCATAGATGCAAGAGTGAGCGGGTGGAAAGGTACAAGCCTCACTTGCAGCATGTCTGGTAAGATGCTGTGGGCCTAACCATGATATGGTTTAGCCAGAATCAGAGATGAGGCAAAATACAGCACTTCCAATGGGAAAAATGAACAATTAAGTCCCTTAAATGCAATAAATTTAAAAGAGGAGAGCTCCAGTTCTGCAAGTTGAACAAAGAAGGGCTTTGTTTGCTTTGGTTGCAAGGTAGGAGAAATCCTATGGGGAAAGCAGAGTCATCCAAATGGGCTATATATTTGTTTATTAGGGGATTGTGGCATCAGCAGAGTGAACTGGCAAAATTCTAACCATAAGTATACTTAGGGACAATGCTCACAGTGACAACACAGAATCCTTGCTTGGAACAAGGATGGAGCCCATGGTTTTCTGACCACCTATTCTAACTTCTCCCTCTTCTGCCCCCAGAAGGTACACAGGCTCATCCACAGGACCATAAAGTCTCTACCAAACTACTACATGGCATCTATGGACCCATCAGCAGGTCTAAAGTGTCTTTGTCCAGCTCCTCAGGGCAAGCAGAATGATGAATTCATCATTTTCTGCTTTCTTCATCCTTTTTTTCAGATTGGATGTTATCTTTCCATCTTCCAATCATCAGAAAGCTTCCTGAATATCTTATACCTCATTTTCCTTGTCTAATTATTTAGAGTCAAGAGTGTTGCTATTGGAATTTCATTTTTGAGAGTCCCTTAGTCTCCTAAAACAACCCACATGTTCCATCCCTATGTTGGGTTTTCTCCCAGCGACACTATCACCTCCACTTTGTCAAGTTCTCCTTTTACATTCAAAATGTGTACCGGAGAAATATTTTCCCCATAATTACCCCAATTTCTGAGAAATGACAATGTGTATAAGGCAAGAAAGTGAAAGAATTGGACACACATGCGTAACTACTGCATTGTCTCACTGGTGTGAAAAACTAAAGTATAAATAAGAACCAAATTGTATAAGAGATAAAATGAAATGGGAAGAAATTGTTCAAAAGGAAAGGGGAACTAGGGAGGGAGTAGGAGTAAAGGAAGGCAGGGAAAAAAATGAGGACAGAAGGATAAAATGGAGACAAAGCTTTGTAAATAAGGAGGGGAAGAAGGGTTAAAGAGAGGAGAGCAGAATGGGAGGGGAAAAAAGACAAATCAAGGTATATTATGTACCGGTACAAAATCGCTATGAGTGTAATCATTGTATATACCTAAATTGTTAAACTTAATTTTAAAAAAGAAAGAAAAGAATATATTAAACACACTACTTTTATCTGAATGAGTTTTAGGAGCTGTAAGCAACCAGTAGGAACTGGAGTAAGTAGAGAAGTTTTGCTGGAGGAAGTAAATTCTGAGGTGTAGTCTCAAAATAATGTGGAGTGACAATGACAGCGAGTGCCAAAGATTAGTTCATGACAACTATTCTAAGTTGAAATGTCCCTGCAAGACCTCAGAGATCAACTGAGATTTCTTTCAGTAGCTGTGTAAATTACCACACTGACTCAACCAGGTGAGGTTTGTTTGTGGATTATCATATATCAAGTTGGTACTTGGCAAATACAGCTTCAAATAGTGGGCATTCTGGCCCCGACAAAGTCAAACTCCAGCTCGGCCTTAAGGTATTTTCTTCACTGACCATGTTCAACTTCCTCCAAAGCCAGGAGAAGGTTGCTCTGCAGATGAACTTCAGAAAGAACGCATGAACAATCTCAAATGGGATCCAACTTTGCACCCTAATAATCTTTGTAGAGCTTTCTTCTCTGTGACATTGTTGAATCATTAGCTACCTCTGAGCTTTGAATTACACAGAGGGTGTCCATGGCATTGAGAACTTTTCTTTTGAAAACAAAAGAGAAATCAATTTCAGCCAATTCAGTAGTTGCCATTTTATGAAGTTAGGGTGCTCAATGTAAATTAATGTTTTAAATGTATGCCTTTGATCAATAGGAGTAATTATTGATTGGAATCACACAAAGCTGAAAGCAAACCAATCATTCTTGACACTGTAGGCTTTATACCATGTAGATAAATCCCCAGCATAATTGCTCAAGGCTTATGTGACCCCCCCCTTCCAATGTTATAAGTCAACTCTTGAAAAGAAGGTAAACATGTTCACCATTGCCTCTCTTCCTTTGCACACTCCTTTGGATTTTTAAACTTTTTATGGAGCATAATTGACAAATAAAAATTGTAAAGGCTTAAGGTATACATCATGTTTTGTGATACATATACTTTGTGAAATGATTACTAAAATCAATCTAATTAACACATCCATCACCTCACGTATTTATACCAATTTTCAATCTCCTCCCCTTAGAAGCATTTTATGATCACATAAGTCAAAAACCATTCTCAAAAAAAATATGCTCACCTTCTCAGACCCAGAGACAGATTAAAACAGTAAGTACTATTCTAGATGATTTCATGAGATCACTATACATTCCATGCATGTTTGGAAATAAAGAAAATTGGCAATGCCATATGTACTGTTTTGTAACCTGTTATTTCACTTAATAGAGTGTGGTGGACACATTTTCACCACAATAAATTTTTCTGCATTTTTAATTAAAAGCATCTATAGACCAGAGTAAAGCTAGCTCTTCCTAATGGTCATCTATCCAGAAAGCGACTAATACAGCTTTTTATTGTTAGTAAGCATACTGCTTGCTAGGAAGTATATATTATGCAGAATATACTGACATAGACCCATCAGGAAAAGCTAATCTGATTTCATCATTGAAAGGCCACTGAAGTCCATTTTCTAATCAAAATGATTTCCCCATGGTCTCATCACGGTACTCAAAACTGTTATTAGTGGGGCTGGGGATTTAGCTCAGCGGCAAAGCGCCTGCCTGGCAAGCGCAAGGTCGTGAGTTCGGTTCCCGGTACCAGAGAAAAACCAAAAAAAAAAAAAAAAAACAAAAAAAAAACAAAACTGTTATTATTTGTCATCATCAGGGTACCCACAGACCCTTCCCTCTGTAAGCTTCTGGATCCATTCTTAGTCTCAGGCCAGTTTCCTGTGCTTTCCTGATCAGTAGCTAACATTCAGTAAGCACTCACTAATGTGTCAGGCACTTACCTAAGCACTTTATATAGATTACATCACAGAATCTTTACAAAACTGTAAAACAGGCAATGGTGTCCTAGATCTGACCCAAAGAGCTCATAAATATTAATATTCACTATCAATTGAATAAAAGTTTCATGTGTTCATATGTGGGACTATTGAAAGATGATAGGATTATGAGGGTGCCAGACTCATCAGTGGATTAATCCACTGATGCATTCATAGATGAAGGTGCTGTTATGCAATGAGGCCTGGTCAGAAGGACATATCACTTGGGGTATGAGCTGGAAGGGTACATCGCCTCTCCAGCTCCTGTCTTCTCTCTTTGCTTCCTGGCTGCAGCGATGGTGTGAGCAGCTTTCCTCCTCCAGACCCTTCCTGCCTTTCAGCCAGCTGACTATGGACCGAGTCCTCTAAAAACGGTGAGCCGAAATAAACCCCTCCTTTAATTTGTGGGTGGCAGGCACTGTGTCTCAGACATGATAAAAGTGACTAAGACAAAATTCTATATGAACTGTGCACATAGGCTGTAAGATACATATCAAATACAAAAGTGTTAAAATATTAGAATCAGGGAAATAGGTAATATGTCCATTTTACAGATGATGACACTGAAACCCAGAAGAGCTGAAAAGCAGTTCAAGGTCACAAAGCTGGTAAGTGCTGACAAAGACTCAGGCCCAGATCTCTGGTTCCAGTGCCTATGCCTGCCTACAGCCACATAATTACTTTATTTCCTTTGTAACAGGTCTCAGCTGCCCTGCTCCTCCCTTCCCCAGATGCCACCCTCCATTTTGTTTCACAGTTTTCAGCACAAGATCCAAGCTACAAAGAAGATGCAAACTACCAGTTTCCTTCATTCATAAAACCACAAACAACCAGAAAAAATGATAATGCTAAGAAATAAACAGTGATAGTATATACACTGGGAGATAAACATACAGGATCACTGATGTCAAGATGAAAGATCTAATACATGTTACAGCCTCTCCATCCAGCACCAAATCCACTGTGACACAAAGAAACCCTTACAAGACCCAAAGCAGAAGAAATAGCACTGAAGAAAGAAATGATAGCCCAAGACACAGAGAGTAAAACTCTGTTGAGTAAATAAGAATAGTATAAATGGTGCTATAGGCCCACAGGAAAATCACGGAGATAAGTATAGGATAATTGTGCAGCATCAAATCAGCCCTATACCTCTCCTCCCACCTCCTCCATCCATGTACAGGCATAAGCTATAATAGAAACAGTGTTGTATACCTCTAGGTGGGAGCAATACATCAGTGCTCTATGTGTAGTATTATCAAATAAAACATAGAGCACACAGTTAAATTTGAATTTCAGATAAGCAATGAATTTTTTCATACAAATATGTCCCAAATCCTGCATGGGATATATGTAAAATAAAAAGTGTCTAGTATTTGCCTGAAATTCAAATCTAACTGGGAATCTCTTATTTACTAACTCTGGCAACTCTAGTCAAGAGGCTAGAAACCCCTGGGAGGAACAAAAAGCACAAAATCCAGAAGGATGGCTGCCAGTGTACCCCAGCCAAGAACATGTCTTCCTTTCCCTGAAAATAGTCATAGCATACAGTGGCAACTTCCATCTATTCCCTCAAGCAAATCATGCACAGACAAGAACTGTCAAACATGTGAGTAAAATATAGAGAAAAAACACACTCATTAAGGAAAGAATTTTCACTCAAGGAAAAAGGTTTTTTAAAATCGTACTAAGAACTTTATATATTTATTCCCTCAAAGACTTATGAAGGATTCTTCATCCACAAAACAAGAATAAGTGGCTTTGACTAAGAACTTCAGGGATTTTAGAGGCTAGTCAGACCTAAAAATTAAAATATAGTTATTGAAATAAATACCTCAATAGATGAGCTAAAAACAGATTAGATTCAACTGAAAAAGCAAATAAATGAACTGTAAGGTATAAGAGAAAATATGCCAGAATCCAAATAGTTAACAAGATAAAATGTATGAAAGTACAATGACATAAGAATAGCTCAGCTGTTTTAACATCAGTCTAATGGTGGCTCCAGAAGAAGAGAACAAACAAAATAGGAGACAACATGTGAAAAGAACTAATAGCCAAAAATTTCCCAGAATTGAAGAATCACATGCAAAGGTCTATTAAGTGTCAAGCACGATAAATTAAACACACAGAGGTTCAGTCTATTATGCATTGCTATAACAAAATAACTGAATCAAGATTCACTATACAGATAAAATGTAAATTCACAGCAAGAATTATTCACACAGAAAGAGAAAAGATCTTTTTCATAAAATGAAAGAATATTGCACCAAAATATAGAAGGCCTAAACTAATACATATACAAAAGAAATGATGCTTTACATAAATGACAACCGCAATGGGAAACTGTAATATATTTCTCTAAGAAATTGAGAGATCAAGTAGAAAAAAGTAAAGAATACAGTTGCACCTCCATTAACAATGGGGTTAAGGCCCAATAAACTAGTTTTGGTTGAAAATATAAAATTCTGGGTATACTTTCTCATTAACATAAAGTCAAACAATTGCAAGTCAAATCATTCTAAATTGGGGACTATGAATGTAAAAAACTTGAATAATTCAAAAGAAAGAATTTTGTATTCAACAATTAGGTAATAATTACTTTCAAACATATGAAAATATTCATCAAAATGACCATTCACTAGACTATAAGGAAATATCATTAAATTTCAAAATAAAAATGCCTAAAAGGTCATGTTCATTGCTCTCAAAAGTATAGATTGATTACAAAAAGGTAATTTCTCAAAACCTTTATACCTGAAAAATTTTAGAGAACACAATTCTAAACAAATCTTGGACTCAAGTATAAATAAAATGGGAATTCTAAACTAGACTAGAACTATGACAAAAGCTCTGATTTCAAAACTATAGGAATGGGTGTACAACTTCATTTGCCATCAGGGAAAAACAAATCATATCAAAAGTGTAAGAACACTGGAACGGTAAAAACAAAAATGACAGAAAGTGATGGAGACCACTACAAAGCAGCCCCAAGCAGGACTTAAATTAACCCATTGGATTTTTATGTTTACTTGTGAATCTGTACAAACCTAGGACGCTTGTCCAGAAGTGGGTGAAGGACTCATAGTAAGTGAAACTCTGTGAGTCACTAATCCCTACTAAAGCTTGTAATGGTAGATGATTCTGAAAAGCCTCAAAGGATAAGACAAGATCACAGCCAAGAACACCTGGATCTGATCTCAACTAGATAAAAACTATAACGCAAAGCATCTCACTCTTGGGTGGATTAACTTAATTCTTGTTTAGGATTAATTTAATACCTTACCTGGAGAAATCCTTAAGTAATTCCATCCTTCTTGAGTACCCCCCTCCTTTCTTTTGATAACCAAATAAATACAGACCACCCACAGAAGATCTTGGTCTTAGCCCTGAGAGAATCTCAAATTCTATGAGAGGGCTATAAGCCTCCTGGAGCCCTGAAATCATTCAATTTGCATCTTTTTATTTAACCTTCACTGCACACTCATTTGGGAGATTACAGACCTGATCAGTCTGCAATAACTAAGGGTTATTATTAACCCAGTAAGAAACTATCAAGTATTAGTGAGAATTCAGAGCAAATGAAATCTCAAACACTGCTGGAGAGAATGTAACTTCTTAAGAAAACTACAGATGAATATGTATATCTCCTGATCCAACAGTTTCACTTCTGTAAGTAAACCCAATAGAAACAACCATATATATTTGCCTAAAGATTTGTGTAAGGAGATTCCAAAAAGATTTATTTGTTATATCTAAAAACAGCAAAAAATGAAATGTTCATAAATAATAGAATGGATAAATATTTGTTTTATATTTGTGCAATGCAATACTACGCAGCCAAGGTGGTGAATACTAACCTACATCAATTACAGATATAATGTTAAGTGAAAAAATTCACACTGAAAAGAGTATATACTGGGGCTGGGGATTTAGCTCAGCGGCAGAAGCACCTGCCTGGCAAGCACAAGGTCGTGAGTTCGGTTCCCGGTACCAAAGAAAAAAACCAAAAAAAAAAAAAAAACAGTATATATTGTGTTAGTCTAGTCAAAGTTCAAAAACAGGCAGCACCCATCTCCATGGTGTGATGAATCAAGATATAGTAGTGGTTCCTCTTGGCAGGGGGAATGAGAATGTGCGGAATGTGGTATCACTGGAAGCTCGGTGATACTGCTCTTGTTCTGTTCCTTATTCTGGGCACTGCTTACACAGGCATGTTCTATTTTATCTGCACACATTCCTTATACATATATACAGGAATGTGCGTAAACAAAAGCTTAAAAAAAACTTTAGAGATGGCCAAATAGTACTCAGAGATGAGTTTAATCATAAATGTATGTACTAAAAATAAAAATATAAAGATTTCAACTCAATGAAGTAAAAAGAAAACAATAAAATAAACCCAGTGAAGATAAAATAAAAAATTTATAGGTCAAATACATCGATAAAATATTAACTAAATGATAACTAAAAGCTGAATATCCTGAATAATACAAACAAAATTTTTGAAAACATGATACTTTTTAAAAGAAAGAAGACAAAATAAGCAATATTAGGAACAATGAGAAATAAATTGGAAGCATTAAGAATTATAACAGAACACAATACACAACCTACTGCCAATCAATTTGAAATCCTAGAAAAAAATTAATGTGTTTGAAAAAGTACAAATTGCCAAAATTTGGCCCAACAATAGACAGAGGTTCTTGAATAGACCAAAAATAATAGAATTAATTTTATTCATAGTCAAATTTTCCTCATCTCATCTGAAAATATCCCAGTGGTTTTACTGACATATTCTACCAAATATTCATGAAATCAGGATTTAAATGTAAGTGGTAGAAAAAAATTCTAAAAGTGTAGAACCTAACTGATAATAATGGCTACTTCTAGATAAAGGAAGTGAAAATTATGTGTAACAAAGATAATATTTTCATTTTTATAAGAAAATATTGATGTATTACTTTTAGAATTTATAACTTCCTAATTTGTCCTGCAAACTAAACATGAAAAAGTCATAGTTAGAACCTAAATTGAAGACCTACACGGAACAAATTCCTATATAAAGTAACAGTAGTGACTCAGAATCCAGCACTTACCAGCTATGTGACTTTCAGCAAATTCTTTAGCATCTCTGGGACTACATTTAGTCTATAAATGGTGGATTATAGGACTTTCCTTGCAGAGTTGTTATAAAAATTAATATTAAAGGCAATAGAAAGGGTACAGAACTTAACAAGTCCTCAACAATTGTTCAGTATCACAATGATTATTTATTAATAAAATAGCATTCAGGAATTAGAAGCCACAGAATATTATAAGAATCTCACTGTCACCATGTTGAGTCTGTAATTTTTTAATATCTCCTGAGTCAGCATTGACTAGAAATCCTCTTGGGATTCTCCCTTCTATTTTCATTCCTAGTTGTGGGCCTTGGTCTCTCATCCCACCCTCAACTCTGGTCCACCTTAGGGAACATAATATAGAGTCTCCTGATTTTTGTTGTTTGTTTGTTTCTCTGATACATAGAATTTGAATTATTTTTAAGAATAGTTCAGTGGCATTAAGTACAGTCACATCACTGTTTGACCATCATCATTATCATTATCTCTCTCCACAACTTATCTCAAACTGAACCTCTGTATCTATTAAACAACAATTCCTCCATTGTAGAACCTCTTTATTTCTGGAAGTTCCTTCTTTGTTGTCTAAAGGTGCTAAGCTTTTGTTTCTAAGGATATCTAGAATTTCTGAAGCTTTCCAGTTTGGGTGGCCTCCAGGTAGTTACATCTCTGGAATAATGGTCTCCAAGTCTTTCTTCACAATAAGTACTTTTAATGAAAGTATGGAAGCCGTCTTTGAAACATGAATATATTTACAGGGATGCTGAGCCACTTTAAGCCATTACTTATTATTGTTACTGCTGAGCTAGTTAGAACCTGTCAAGGTCTGAATTATATTTCCCTGTAAGTCATATGTTGAAGTTCTAACCTCCAGTACTTCAGAATGTAACATTATTTGTACTTTCCTTCATTGTGTATGTAATTAATTAAGATGAGGTCATGTTGCTCCAATATGGCTGATGTCCTTACAAAAAGAACACCATGTGAAGAGACAGACATGCACAGAGAACTACCAAACAAGGACCAGAAGTAGGTGAAAAGTCTGGATGAGATTCTTTCATACAGAGCATGGTGTTACTAACACCTTCTTCAAATTTTTGTTCTCTAGACCTGAGACAGTAAGTTTTTGTTATTCCAAGCCACCAAGTTTGGGTATTTTGTTGCAAAAGCCCTAGGAAACTAATGCAGTCACTACTCAAGAAAACAGGAATGGGAAGTTTTAAAGAACAGTACAGTGTTGGTGGAGTGTATTCATTTTCTATTGTTCTGGGTAAAAAATTACCCACAGTATGGGGCAGTCATGTGGAGGGTCAGTTTAAGCGAGGCCATAAACTGGAGGCCATGGCCAGTAAAGATATTATAAGGGTTTTAGGTTCATGGAGAACTCAGAATGCCTTCTAAAAAGCCACACCTCCTGACTATTTTCCTTTCCAAATACAGTAAGTCCCCAACTTACAGACATTGGAGTTATGAACTTTCACAGGTGTACTGTGTAAGACTCAGAGATGTACTGCATATGACTCACTTTTTTGGATTACAAATGAATCCAACTTACAAACATTCTCCAGGAACAGAACTCAATCAGAACTTACTCTATACATTTTTGTTTTGGTCTTTCTGATAGTTTCTGGTTGTCAAATGGTATAATTTCTCCCTTTGCAGTACTACATTTTTTGCTACTCTAAAGAGAATACTTTTTGGGAATAGATGGGCCTCAAGAGGAACCCATTAGACTGAGGCAGCTGGACCACTTCTAAGTTACCCAGTCTGTAATCATAAAGTACTGCCTAATGCCCATTTATACGTTGTTTAGCTGAGGGTTGATTTTTGTGTTTTAAAAGTCAGCAGGTTACTCTGGGTATTACATAGGAGCCTTGAAGATATGACATCTGGAATGAGAGAATATTCAATCCCCCTTTCCCAGAAGAGCTAGAGGCAGGGCCCACTTCCCTGTCAGCCTCAGTGTGATTTCCTCACTGTAAACCACAGGCTCAGGAATCCAAGAATATCTTCTTTCAGCCAGCAGCTGTTATCTAAAATTTGGGACAGAGGCCACAGAGCCCTAATCAAAAAGCTGCCTTGAAACCCTTCTGACCTGCCTGGCACTTATAAAGGCAAGATTCTTTCTCCAGGGTTTCAAATCAGCTCCTTTTTATTAAAAATAAAACTCATGGAATTTAGAAGTTCATGAAATCGTAATGTTCGTTTGCTGAATTGGCCTTTAATACTCTCTCACTTCTCATCTGTGCTTTTCTATATTCCAGCCTCCTGCCATTATTCCCATAGCAGGAAGAAAACAGCCCTTCTTAGCAAAATACTTTTCAGTTCATAAATGACAAACAGCTGAGAAAGGACAGTGCCTTTGCTTTAGTTGGCTACATAAGTTTAAAATGTGTCATCCTTAAGTTTTAATTATCTTTTGTTTTTTTTAATTTCCCCAGTGAATCTTTGCAGAAGTTAGGTAACCATAATTGCAAGTCAAAAGGAAAGCCCTCCCTGCAGAATAATTGGCAAGACTTTCAGCCATAATCATCTTGACCAAATATATAATCATCACATGCAAGCATGCCCTTGGCATTTACAGGAATTTTCCAAAATATAAAAGTGAATCCTTTTAAGAGGCTTATCAAATAAAAAAGTAAGATGAGAAAATTATGGTAAATTTAGCATCATCACTATATTTTGTTAAACTTTTAGGAAGGCTGTATAAGCTTCAACATGTGATGTAACTCATTCACTCATTTAGCCATTCAACAGAAATGTTTTTAAGTACCTATCAGGTACTATAAGTAAGATAGTAGAAAAGAAGATTTGAGGCTTCATTTCTGCCAACAGGAAATCCAGCTAACACCTACACACAAAAACAGCTTGGTTAAAACCCTCAAACTGAGGAATGAAACTGATATACCCTCTTAGACCATAAAATCAAATAAAAACCACATTAGAATAAGAGAAACAGTCTTACGCTAGCTGTGATATACATTTTCCTCCAGGAAATAGTTAAGTGCCAAATCAAATTCCACTGGTTCCATGGTTTCTACAGTGGGAAAAGAGAACCAGAGCTGCAGAAACCATGCAACCAGGGTAACTAAGCTTCCCTAGAACTCCAAGACACTTTCCAGGAAGCCTATTCCTGTCTTGCCTCTTCAGGAACATTGAGGGAAATGGAATCACTAGATTGCCTGGTGTTAAGTACAAATAAAGAAACTAGGTGGAGATCACAGAAACTAGTACACATAACTTCCTGGTAGCTTGGTTCTTCAAGATTGATATTTCAGCCAGCAGCAGCACCTGATCTGAGATACGGGCTGCTGGTACAACCACATTCAAAGACAAGTTGGCTACTTTTTGAAGCATGGAAGGAAGTTTAAAATTTTTTTATCCTCTAGGCAAAAAAACTTTCACCCCCAGGTTCAGCACATAACCCACAGCCCCACTCAAGCAAGGAGATTTTGGTCAAGTACAGGGGGTAGATTTGCAAGACCCAGAAGCCTAAAAAGCAGCTCTGAACATTTCAGTAGAAGACTGAGGGTAGACTGCCTGAGCTGGGAATCCAAACATCAGCTTTGCTCAGGCTCATAGCATACTCCAAGGGCCCACCCAGTCAGGAAGACTAATGGCTAAATTTAAGCTGAATTGGCCTTTAATACTATAATATAGTACTGAATTGGTCTTTAATAATATAGGTGGCTCTATAGAACGGCACTGCACATTCTACAGAGGCACCCTACATCTGTAGCAATAACATTCCCTAATCTAGCAGTCCAGCCTGTAATCTTTAATTGCAGAACCGAAACAGAGTACCACCTAGCCTGGGGATATAACCTGCAATCCTGCCCAATCAGAAGTAATCACAGTGCTAATCCAGCAACTTCACCTGACACAAGAAGCAACTTGGGCTCTCAGCAGACAGCAAAGTCTAGCCACAAGCCCCACCCAACCTCAAAGTAAAGAGAGTAGCACAGTCAACTAGAGAAACCTAAGCGCAAGCTTTGCTAGCCCTGGGTCATTACCAACTCATCCACCCAAAATCACAAGCTGTACTAAAAAGTGACAGTCTATCTCAGCCAAAGAATACCTGTAAAGGCTAGAAAAGTGTCTCTTCAACTGTGCAGAAAAGGATGAGAGAAAGAAGAAAGAAAGAAAGAAAGAAAGAAAGAAAGAAAGAAAGAAAGAAAGAAAGAAAGAAAGAAGAAAGAAAGAGAAAGAAAGAAAGAAAGAAAGAGAAAGAAAGAAAGAAAGAAAGAAAGAAAGAAAGAAAGAAAGAAAGAAAGAAAGAAAGAAAGAGAAAGAAAGAAAGAAAGAAAGAAAGAAAGAAAGAAAGAAAGAAAGAAAGAAAGAAATCAGTGTGACCATTAATCCTTATATGTCAACTTTTGTTGGATAAAGAAATGCCTAACAGATTAGTAAACCACTGAGTGAGTTATGGAGGCATGGCCCTGAGTGCCATATATGATCCTTGCAGGATCCTCTCTGGTACTGTTTCCCTGCTCTGTTTGCTGGCCATCATGAACTGAGTAGTTTTGCTCTCTCATATCCTTCCAACATGATATTTTTGCCTTGGAGTCAGCCAATCACAGATTGAAACTATGACCAAAATAAACCTCTCCTCCTTTAAATTGTTGATGTCCATGGATTTTGTCCCAGCAATGGAAAAGTGACTAATACCATCAGGGAATCAAAATACCAAAGCAAAAGTAATAAACCTTCAATAATAGACAATTAAGAAATGGAGAATTATTATGACTGAAGAATTCCCAATAATCCTCTTAGTGAAGTTTAATGAACTACAAAAATGTAGAATAAAAAACTAATTGAAATTTGGAAATCAAATTATGAACAAAATTAGAAGTTTCATAAAGACATAAAAATATAAAGATAGAAATCTTAGAGATGAATAATAGAGTAACTGAATTATAAATTTAATAGAAAGTTTTCAGAGCAGAATGAATCAAGTAGAAGACAAAAAGAAAAACATTGAAAACAAATGAAAAAATTGCATAGGAGTTATGGAACACCACCAAGAAAAATAACTTTTGCAAAATAAGAATGTCAGGAGAGTGAAAAGACCAGAAAGCATATTTATAGAAATAAAACTGAAAACTTACCAAATGTGTGGAAAATGAAAATATTCAGGTACACTGGAAGTACACTGGGTCAAAGAAGCTGAAAATGCCAGCACAGGTAACAAAGCAAAACAAAAATAGAAACATGAGAAAACAAGGCAATAAAATGTCTCCGTAAACTTCCAATTTCCCCAATGCCAATCCAGGCAGCATCAGAGGGAGGAACTCATAAGGCAAACAGCAGAAATGTCGGGTGTGACAGACATTGTGAAATGATAGGAAAACACTCAAGGGTAAAGGGCAACTGGGATTGGGGAAAAGAGAAGTGAAAGTAGGAGAAATTTTGTATGTATGTATGTATATACAGGACAGCATAGTTGTTCTACTGTCTCCTATTTCTTTGCTGAAAGAAACTGTCAATGAGTCCTTGGTTGATCAGCTTTGTATGTCTATATCTGTTTTCATGAGAAACCACTTTGAAGATATCAATATGTAATACAACAAGCATTGTTAATTTCCTACCACTTTGTTTGTAACTCTGTATTGTCTGTACTGTTCTTTTGCTATTTTGTAAAAGGTTGTCTGTCTGTTAATGTTTTCCTCCTTTTATTTTTAAAATAAAATTTAAAAAAACAGCAGAAATGTCTAAAAAGTGTCTTAAAAAATCAACATATGTCACAAAATAGGTCAATAATGTGCTTGGCAAATTCAAAGAAGTTATAACTAAACAGATAAAACAAATGATAAGCAAATCCAGATAATACATTAATAAAAATCTACCGGAACTAAAGAAAGAAGTAAAACATGAATGCCCAGCATAGAAAAGAACTATATTCCATAAAAATGTCCAAACTGGAATCCAGTAAATTAAAAATATAATTAAAGGTATGGGTGGCAGAAGTAACCACTGAGAGGACACACTGTCAGATCTAGAAGACAAAGCTGTGGTTAGTGATCAGTTAATGAAAGATACCTTTAAAACAACAAGAGAACTAGAAACAACAAAAGAACTAGAGCTGTTGGGTCCAACAGCTGCTAGATAACTCAAAGAACACTAATATATGGATACCTGGAGTTAATGAAAAATCAGAAGATAGGACACAGGGTATAAAAACCCTATTTATAGAAGAACAGTGGAAAACTTTCCAGACTTATAAAAAGAACTTAACACACGCACATAAGGCATATAGAAGCCAGAATAACCATAAGAAAAAAATTACACACCACATAACAATTAAAGTACCAGAAATCCAACAAAAGAACAGAATCTTGAAAGCTGTTATATAAAACCACAAATAACCTATATGAAGGAAATCCATTAGAATAAAAATCAGCCCTCTGCCACCACTGAGGGAAGGTCACTTGGGCCAGGAAGCCTCATTTGCTGACTGGGACCCCAGGATCTCTGGCTCTGCCCCCCACCTGCCATCATTGCAGGGAGGTCATGCAGACCCAGGAAGCCACAGTGAGCTGTCTGGGACCTCAGGACCTCTGGCTCCACATCCTGGTGCCATCGTGAGAGGGTTTCTCTGACCTGGGAAGCCTCAGAAATGACCCTGAATCCCAGGTAACCTAGAGAGATTAGAAAATGACAAAAAGAAGGAGCAAAATGCAATCTCAGCCCTCCATGCCACCCAGAACAAGTGCAGGAAATATCAACATGGAAGAACATAGAAATCACACATCTGAAATTTCTGAAATGATAGCCACTGAAGTAAAGAACCAACTACATCAGGCTATAACAGAAATCAGATCAAAATTAATTGCTCAGGTCAAAAAAGAAATGACAACCATAATGAAAGAATTACTCAGCATATCAAAAGAAGACATGGATAAAAAAATAGAGGACACAGAAAATTGATGGAAACTTTGAATGAACAGTAGAAGGAAAAATAACAATGCATGGAAGAGATTCAAAGAAATGTCCAGGAAGTTAAAAATTCCATTGAAAGCTGACAAAACCACTTGAATGAAACAGAAGATAGACTTTCAGACCCAGAAGAGAGCAATGCACCTAGTGATCATGAAAGGAAAGATCTCTTAAAAATAACAAGGAACCAGCAAACAGCAATTCTGCAGCTGCAACATGAGGCAAAGAAGAATAATGTAAGGCTGATAGATGTCAACAAAAGAGCAGGAGGTAACATGAATGACATAAAAAGACTTTGCAGAAGTAATAGCAGAAAATTTCCCAAGCATGGGAGAGGAAACTGACATACAGTTAAGTGAGGCATATAGAACTCCAATTAGCCATAACCAAAATAAATCTACACTCAGACACACAATAATCAAGATCCTAGAAATTCAGTAAAAGAACAGAATATTAAAAAGCTGTTAGGGAAAAGAAACAGATCACTTATGAAAGAAAATCCATCAGAACCATGGAAGACTTTCAACACAAACTACTAAGTCAAAAAGAGCTTGGAGTGAAGTATTTCAGGTCCTGAAAGAAAACAATTTCCAACCACAAATTGCTGTTCCCTGCAAAATTATCTTTAAAAATCGATGGATAAAGAAGATACTTCCCTGACAAAGATCAACGAAAGAAATTCATGACCACTAAACCAACTGTACAAAGAGTACTGAAAGATATTCTACAAAGAGAAAAAAATGACCACAATTTCAAGAACAACAATAGAAAAGAACCACCAGGAAAGTTAAGCAATTAAACCAAAGGGGAAAGTATAGAAGTAACAGTGGAAAAATAACATGACAAAGATCAGTCAACACATATACCTAATAACTATTAATGTAAATGGCCTCAACTCACCCACCAAAGAAGCAGGCTGGCAGAGTGGATCAAGAAACAAGATCCAACAATATGCTGTATACAAGAAATGCATTGAACTCAAAAGGAAATTCATAGACTGAAAGTGAAAGGATGAAAAATAATACTCCATGCACCAGGAACCCAGAAAAAAGCAGCAGTAGCTATTCTGTTTGCAGATGATATGAACATCAAACCAGTAACGACTGAAGGAGATAAAGGTAATTGCATTCTTGTTAAGGGAAAATTGCAAGAGCAAGAGATAACAATCATAAAAATATATACCACAAATATAGCAGTACCTAAGTGTATAAGGTAAATTTTAACAGACATGAAAAATCAAATAAGTAATAACACTATTGTAACAGGGGAATTTAACACCCCATTGTCATAAACAGATAGACCAACTGAACAAAAAACTCAGCAAAGAAATAACAGAATTAAACCAAAGAGATGAACAGATGGACTTAGGAAACCTTTATAGAGTATTCCACTCTACAACACTGGAATATACATTCTTCTCAGCTGCACATGGGATATTCTCTAAAATAAACCATATACCAGCTCATAGAACATGTTTAAGTAAGTGCAAAATAATTGAAATTATCCCATGCTTATTATCAAACCATAGCACAACAAAATTAGAAATTAATAACAAAAGAAATGGCAAAAAAACATAAACATATGGAAATTAAATAACATTATATTGAAAAACCAGTGAGTTTCAAAAGAAATTAAATAATATTTACAATCAAACAAAAATGCAAATACAAACAATTGCAATCTGTGGGACACAATGAAAGCAGTCCTCAGAGGGAAATTTATAGTAGTGGATTCCTACATTAGGAAAAAAGAATGAACACAAATAAACAACCTTATGTTGCACCTCAAAATTCTAGAAAAAGAGCACATCAAGCCCAAAGCTCAAAGAAGAGAGAAAATTATAAGATCAGAGCAGAAATTAATGCAATTGAGACTATAAAAATACAAAGAATTAATAAATCAAAAAGTTGATTCTTTGAAAAAATAAATAAAATTGATAAACCCCTTGACAACCTTATCAAAAAAGGAAAAAAAAAACTCAGATCCATGCAATAAGTAATGAAAAGGGTGTAATCACTACAGATCCTGTAGAAATTCATAAGATAATTAATACTTACTTTGAAAATCTTTACTCTCATAGGATGGAAATCACAGAAGAAAAGGACAGATTCCGAGATACATATAAATTGCCAAAACTGAATCAAGAAGACACAAAATTCCTGAATAACACAATATTGCACAACAAAACTGAAAATGTAATTTAAAAACTTATCAACAAAGAAAAGTGCAGATCCTGATGGATTCAAAGCTGAGTTCTATAAGAAATTTAGAGAAGATTTAATGCCAATTCTTCTCAAACTGTTTAATGAAATAGAAAGGGAAGCAATTCTCCCGAACTCATTCCTGGAGGCAAGTATCACACTGATAACAAAACCACAGGAAGACCCAGCCAAAAAAGAGAAATATAGGCCAATTTCCCTAATGAATGTAGATACAAAAATTCTCAATAAAATACTAGGTAAGGAGATAATATACCTGACGACGTGGGATTCATCCCAGGAATGCAGGGATTGTTCAATATCCACAAATCAATAAATGTAATACATCATATGAACAGAGTCAAAGATAAGAATCACATGATCATCTCAATTGGTGGGACACAATGAAAGTGGTCATCAGAGGAAAATTTATTGCAGTAGGTTCCCACATTAGGAAAAAGGAATAAACACAAATAAACAACCTGTTCTGCACCTAAAACGTCTCAAAAAAGAAGAAAAGTTTTTCATAAAGTCCAATAATTATTTATGATCAAAAAAACCCTACAGAAAATTGGAATAGATGGACCTTAGCTCAATGTGGTAAAAATCATCTATGACAAACCAACAGCCAACATCATTATAAATGGACTCAAACTGAAAGATTTCCCTTTAAAATCAGGAACAAGACAAGGATGTTCACTGTCACCACTCCCATTCAACATAATTCTGGAAATATTAGCCAGTTAGATAAGAAAGAGAAATAAAACGAATAAGGATAGGAACGGAAGAAGTGAAATTATCATTATTGACAGATGACATGATACTCTACATAGAAGACCCAAAAAACTTCACCAAAAGACTTCTAGAATTAATAAACAAATTCAGCAGCATAGCTGGATACAAAGTCGACACTCAAAAATCTACAGCATTCCTATACGCAAATAACAAACACACTGAAAGAGAAATTAGTGAAACCGTACTTTTCACAATAACATCCAAAAACTGGAAATACTTAGAAAACAATGTAACAAAAGAAGTAAAAGATCTATACAGTGAAAATTATACAACTCTAAAAAAAAGAGATTGAAGAGGATTTCGAAAAATGGAAAGATATTCCTTACTCATGGATAGGAAGAATAACAATTGTGAAAATGGCCACATTGCCAAAACTCTTATACAGATTCAATGTAATATACCATTAGTATATCTCATAGATCTAGAGAAAACATACCTAAAATTCATCTGGAAGCAGAAGTGACCCAGAATATCGAAAGCAACTTCTGTGCAACAAAGGCAACAAAGCGACTGTGATAAAATCAGCATGGTATTGGCAAAAAAAAGAAAACATACCTGAAGCTTAATGGAACAGACTAGAACATGCAGCCACAATCACAAACACAGTCAGCCACCTTATCTTTGACAAAGGGGCCAAATAAGTTCACTGGATGACAGATAGCTTCTTTAATAAATAGTGCTACAAATACTGGCTTTCTACATACCAAAGACTAAAACTAGACCCATGCCTGTCACCATGTACCACAAATAAGCCAACTGACTTGAAGATCTAAATATTAAAACATAAACACTAGATCCAGTGGAAGAGAAAGTAGGTGGAAGTCTTGAAGACATAGAGGTAGGCAGAGAGTTCATGAACGAAAACCAAACTGCATAGGAAAAACTTTAAAGAATCAGCAACTGGGATCTCACCTTATTGACAAGTTTTTGAATATCAAAGAAATCACCAAAAGGGGGAAAAGAAAACCCACGAATTGGGAAAAAATTTTAGCCAACTGTCCTTCAGACAAAGGACTTCTATCTAGCACATATAAAGAATTTAAAAAATCAGGCCCCCAAAATTCGAAGATCCAATACAAACGTGGGCATCTGAGATGAATACTCACTTATCTGATAAAGAAACACAAATGGCAAGTAAATACATGAAAACATGTTCAACATCATTAGTCATTTGAGAAATGTAAATTAAAACAACCCTGAGATTTCATCTCACCCCAGAAAAAAATGTCTATCATCAAGAAATCAACGAATAACAAAAGCTGGAGGAGCTGTATAAAAAAGGAACCCTTCTCCACTCTTGGTGGGAGTATAGGTTGGTGCAGCCACTGTGGAAATCAGCCTGGAGATTCCTCAGTAAACTAGGATTAGACGTCCCATTCAAGCCAGCTATTCCCCTCCTGTGTATTTTTCCAGAAGAACTGAAAACATACCGTAGCAATATATGCACACTCATATTTATAGCAGAGCAATTTGTAATATTACATCTTGGAAACAACCCAAATGTTCATCAATTGAGGAATGGATAAAACAGATGTGGTATTTTTTTACAATGGAGTATTACTCAGCTGTAAAGATAAACTGGAGGCTTTTATAGGTAAATGGATGCAAGTTGAGACCATACTCATAAGTGAAATAAATCAGACTCACGTGTAAACATCGCATTGCCTCCCTAGTGTAAAAACCTGAAAGAGTAAATGAAATCAGAAAAGCACAATAGATACTGTGAAAGGGAAAGTAACTGCTCAAATAGGAAAGAACAACTTGAATGAGGGAAAAGAGAAAAAAGGGAAAAATAGGTATATTTATATACACAAGATAACTAGGGCAATTGTACTACTAATTTCTATTGGTTTATTAAAAGGAACAGTTAATGTGCAATTGTTTGATCAATCTTACATGCCTATATCTGGTAATCTAAGTAACTCTTTTAAGATAACAATATGTAATATAACAATGATTGTTAATTTCCTATCACCTTGTTTTGAAAATCTATATCATTTTTATTGTTTTCATGTTGTTTTGCTTATGCCTTTGTTTTTGTTATTTTGTTTTTTATATTTTCTCCTTAAAATTAAAAAAGAAAAAATATAGGTATATACAAGGATAGCTGAGATAAGTGTATTGTCTATGTCTATTGGCTTATTGAAATGGACAGTTAAGGTTTAAATTTATTTTTCTCTTGACCAATTTTGCATGCTTATATTTGTAATTGGAACAAATAATTTGAAGACAACAATATGCAATATAACTACCATTGCTGAATTCCTACCATCTTGTTTAATTAAGTTCTGTATTATTTCTAAAGATTTTTATTACTTATTATTGTCTTTAACTGTTTGATCAATCTTGCATTCTTACATCTGGTAATCTGAGCAACTTCATTGAAGATAACAATATGTAATATGACAACCATGATTAACTCCTCTCTCTTGTTTTGAAATCCTGGATAGTTTTAATTTTTTACATTGTTTTTTTTTTTGTCTTCATTGTTGTTATTTGGTTAATTTTTTTCTCTTTAATATCGAAAAAAGAATTAAAGCCAGCTTTTCAACACAAACCAAAAAGGGAAATAGAGTTTGAAATGATGTTTTTTAAACCCCTAAAAGAACAGTTTCAGTTGGGTTTTTTTTTTCTACTTTAAAGAGAAT
>NW_004955473.1:5597673-5610029 GCF_000276665.1 Chinchilla lanigera | reverse complement strand
AAAATTGATGGATAAATTAGATATTTCCATGGTAAAGAGTGTCTAAAGAAATTCATGACCACCAAACCCATACTCCAAAAACTTCTCATGCACATCCCACAAAGAGGCCATGAAGCTAACAATGCCAGAACGTCCAATAGAATGAATCAATCAGGCAGGGCAAGCAACTAGGTAGAAGGAAAAGAAAGCAAAAGAGCAACAAGTAAATAATACAAGGACAGGAATAAGTCAACAACTACCAGTTATAACTACCAATGTGACTAGTCTCAATTCCCCAATCAAAAGACACAAATCAGCAGAATGCATCAAGAAACAAAATGTAGCAGTACATTGTATACAAGAAAAATATCTAACACAAATAGCAATTTATAGACTAAAAATCAAAGAATGGAAAACCATACTCTACGCAAAGGGAACCCAAATACAAGCAGAAGTAGCCATCCTTTCTTCAGAAAAACTTGACTTTAAGCCAAAGCTTATCATAAGAGACTTAAAAGGACATTACATATTAGATAACAGAACTACTCAATAGGAAGAGATAGCAATTTTTAAGAGACAGCAATTATAAACATATAAGCACCAAACTGTGGTGGAGCATACAGCACACACCTTCATAAAACAAACACTAATGGTTGTAAAAGATCAAATAAATGTCAATACAGTTATAGTGAGGTACTTCAACACCTATCACAAATGGATCAACTAAATAAAAACTCAACAGGGAAATATCAGAATTGAACCAAACCTTGTTTTATTTATGTATTTTTTTGTATTTGGAGGGAAAGTTTATTTTTTATTAGTACATGTTTGCAGTATATGCAATTTGCAATCTTCTTGGAGAGTTGGTACATATACATAATACAGCTTGGTTCTCTTTCTTAGTCCCCTTGCCATTCCTCCCTGCCCCCTCCCTTCTCTTCTAAATCCCCTTTCCCCATTTTTATTCCTGTTAATATTAGTCTTAGCTCATGTTTATGATATATAATGCTTACATTCATTGAAGTTATTAGATTCCTGTAAATGGCTTATCTTTATTCTGCTTATTTCCCCTGTCCCCCACTCTGGTCACTCACATTGTCTTGGACTTCTGGTTTGCAAGAGATCTATCCCCTTGTCACCATATATGCAATCATTATTGTGCTATTTGTTAGTATTTACCTTACTCAAAAGACAGATACTATACGGTGTTTGAGCTTGTATGTGTCATTTAATTCACTTAAAATTATATTTTCTACAAATGTCTCAAATTTGTCCCTCTTTATATCCCATTAGATTTCCATTATGTATAGGTACCACATTTTCTTTATCCAGTCATCCATTGATGGGCATACAAGATGCTTCCAAGATTTGGCTATTGTGAGTTGTGCTGCTATAAATATTGCTATGCATGTATCATTATAGTATGATGTCTTTACCTGATTGGAGAACATACAAAGAAGAAGGATAACTGGGTCAAATGGAATTTCTAGTTTTAGTACTTTGAACAATTTCCATATTGATTTTCATAATGGTTATACTAATGTACATTCCCACCAATAAATTAGGAGACTTCCTTTTCCACTGCAGCCACACGAGCCTTCATTATGTTTTTCATTTCCTGATGATCGCTATTCTTTCTGGAGTATGATGGAATCTTAGCATTTTTTTTATTTGCATTCCTCTAGTAGTCAGTTATATTTCTTGAATTGCATATGTTTCACTTTTCTTGCATCTCTGGGATCAATACTACTTGGTCTTGATGTCTGATCCTTTCTGGAGTATGGTGGAACCTTAGCATTTTTTTTCATTTGCATTTCTCTAGTAGTCAGGGATGTTGAATATTTTTTCATATGTTTGTTATCCATTTGCATTTCTTTCTTTGAGAAATATCTGTTCATTTCACTTGCTGATTTCATGATTGAGTCTTTTGATTTAGGAGGTCTAATATTTTTAAGTTCTTTACATATTTCAGAACTTATACCTCTGTCTGAGGAAAATTCCTCTGAGGAATAGCTACCAAAAAGTTTTCAAATTCTATAGGTTGACTCTTCTCTCTACTAATTGATTCTTTTGCTGTGCAGAAAGTTTTTAATTTGATGTAATCCCATGTGCTGATTCTTGCTGTTAATTCTTATACAATTGTGACTCTTTTTAGGAAATGCTTTCCTACACCTATGACTTCAAGTGCTTTAACTATTTCATCTTTTAGTAAATTCAATATTTTTCTTTTAATGTTTAGATCATTGATCCATTTTTAGTTTGGTACATGGTGAGAGGCAAGGATCCAGTTTTGGTCTTCTGCAAACAGATGTCTAGTTTTCCTAGCATCGTTTGTTCAATAGGCTACCTTTCCTCCAACATATGCTTTTGGCCCCTTTGTCACAGATTAAATAGCTGAATGTGTCTGGGGATGTATCTCTGTCCTCTGTTCTGGTCCACTGACTCACATGTCTGTTTTGGTTCCAGTACCATGGTGTTTTTATCACTGTTACTTTGCAGTATAGCTTGAGGTCCACTAATGTGATGTCCCCTTGCTTTGCTCTAATTGCCCAAGATTGCTTTCGTTATTCTCAGTTTTTTCTGGTTCTATATGAATTTCTGGATTATTTTCTCCGGGTCTCTGAAATATGTTATTGGTACTTTGATGGTACTACATTCAACCTGTATAACAGTTTTGGTATTATGGCCATTTTGACAATATTGTTTCTGCCTATCCCTGAGCAGGGGACATCTTTCCATTTTCCGGTGTCCTGTTAAATCTCCTTTTTCGGAGTGCTATAGTTTTCTTTGTAGAAGTTTTTCACTTCCTTGGTTAGATTAATAAGCAGGTTTTTACTTTTCTTGACACTACCATGAATGGTATGGTTTTCATAATTTCCATCTCATTGAGTTCATTATTGGTGTACATATGTTATTGAATTTTTGCATATTTTATATCTGCTACATTACAGAAGTTGGTTACTAGTTGTAAGACTTTTTGGTGGAATTATTTGGCTATTCTTTGTAGAGTATCACACCATCTGCAAATAATGATAATCTGAGTTCTTCTTTTCCTGTATGTATGCCTTTTATTTCTTTCACTTGTCTGGCTGCTCTGGCTAATGTTTTGAGTACTATGCTGAATAGAAGTGGTGATGGGGTATTCTTGTCTTGTTCCTAATTGTAGAGTATGCTTTTAGTTTTTTCTCCATTTAATATGATGTTGGACATTGGTTTGTTGTAAGTAGCTTTTATCAATTTCAGGTATGTTGCTTCTATACTTTTTCAGGGTGCTTATCATGAAAGGGTATTGAATTTTGTTGAAAGCCTTTTCTGTACCTATTAAAATGATCATGTGGATTTACACCTTGCTTCTGTTTATGTGATGTATTATATTTATTGAATTGCGTATGTTGCACTATTCTTGCATCTCTGGGATCAATCTGACTTGGTCTTGATGCATGATCCTTTTGATGATGAGCTCAATTCTATTCACTAATACCTTTTTGAAGATTTTTTCATCTATATTCATTAACGCGATTGGTCTGTAGTTCTCTTTTTTAGTTGAGTCTTTATCTGGTTTTGCAATCAGAGTGATGCTGACTTCCATAAATAAATTTGGAAGTGCTCTGTCTTTTTCAATTTATTTGAAGACCTTGAAGAGGATAAGGTGATATAACATCCTTAAAGATTTTATGGAACTCAGCAGTGGATCCATCAAGTCCTGGGCTTTTTTAGTTGGTAGATTCTTTATTATTGTCTCAATTTCATAGCTTATTATTGGATTGTTCAGTATTTTTGGGTCTTTCTGAGTTAGCTTTGGCAAGCTGTATGAGTGTAGGAATTTGTCCATTTCCCTTTTAAGAGAATACAAGTTTTCCCAGTAGTTACTATATTCTGGATTTTGATGGACTCTGTGGTAATTTTGCCTTTTGCAGTTCTAATTTCATTGATATAAGTCTTTTCTCTCTCTTGGTATGTTTGACTAGATTTATCTACTGTGTTTATTCTTTCAAAGAAGCAGCTCTTCAATTCATTGATCTTTGCATTGTTTTCTCAGTCTCAATTTTATTTATTTCTGCTCTAATATTTAGGATTTCCTTGCTTAATTTTTCTTTGGTCCTAAATCATTTTTGTTTCTCAAATATCTTAGGGCTCCACAGAAAGTTATTTATTTGAACTCACTCTGTTTTCTTAATGTAAGTATTGATTACAATGAACTTCCCTCTTCAGACTGCTTTCATAATGTTGCAGAGCTCCCAATGAATTGTGTAGGTATTGCTATTAACTTCTAGAAATTTTTATGTTTTTTCTTGATTTCTTCTGTGGCCCGTTGGTTGTTTAGGTGTGTGTTATTAATTTTCCAAGTGCTTACAATTTCCATAGTTTCCTCTGCCGTTGATTTCAAATTTCACAGCACAGTGGTATCACTAGTATACATTGGGTGATTTTGATTCTTTTGTATTTATTTAAGCAGGCTTTTCAGGATACTATTTGATGTGTTTTGGAGAACATACCTTGTGCTGCAGAAAAGAATGTATATTTTGTTGTACTAGGTTAGAATACACTATAGGGTAGGTTCCTACTATGTCCATATATTCAAATGTGTGGTTCAGCTCTGGTATATTTTTATTGCTTTTTTGTTTAGTTTATCTATCTCTGTGAAAATGGCAAGTTAAGATTCCCTATTGTGATTGTGTTAGCAGCAGCCCTGGAGACCCCACCCCCAGCCCGGACGCAGCTTCCTGCAAACAGAACACAAGAAATCATCAAAAAGATCACACAACATGAACAAGTAGGCTTCATTTTACTTGCATACTTGGGATGTAAGGATGGTTCAACATACACAAATCAATAAATGGAATTTATCACATAAGCAGCGGTAAATATCACATGATCATCTTAATAGACACAGAAAGTCTTCACAAAATTCAACATCCTTTCATTATTAAAAATAACACAAGAGAATAGGTGTAGGAGGACCTTATCTCTGCCGAATAAAAGACATTTATGATCAATCTTTTGCCAACATCATATCAAATGGGAAGGGGGACTGAAAGCTTTCCCTCTAAAATCAGGAAAAAGACAATGGTGTCAATTAGCATCACTCCTGTTCAACATAGTCCCAAAAATATTAGCCAGAGTGAGCAAGCAAGAGAAATAGAAAAGGATATGTTTTGAAAGAACAAAGTCAAAGTATCCGTATCCTCATTTACAGATGGCATGACCCTCTACTTACAAGACCCAACAAATTCAACCAAAATACTCCTTGAATTAATAACCAAATTCAGCAAAAAAAAAGAAACACACAAAAATCAATAGCATTCCTATGCACTAACAATTAACTCACTGAGAAAAAAATGCTTAAAACCAATAGGAAGAGGAATCACAATAGCATCAAAAAATTACATACTTAGGAATTACCCTAAACAAGGAAGTGAAAGATATCTACAATGAAAATTTTATCACTCTAAAAAAGGAAATTGAGGAAGACTTCAGAAAATGGAAAGCTATCTCCAGTTCCTGGGTAGGCAGAACCGGTACAATCAAAAGGGCTACAGTTCCAAATCTGATACATGGATTTAATGCAATCCCAATCAAAATACCAGCAACATTTCTCATAGATATAGAGAAAAAACCCTAAGATTCACATGCAACAAGGGACACAGAAGAACAAAAAGAAAATTGACAAACCCTTAGCAAGTGTAAGAAAAAAAAGATTGAAATAAAATTAGAGACAAAAAAAAGAAGACATTACAACTTATACCACAAAAATTCAAAGGACCAGGAAAGGTTACTTGGACAAATAAAATAACCTAAAGGAAATGGATAAATACCTAGACACATACAAACTACCGGACCTCGTACTACAGAACTACCCTTAACTATAAGAGTATACTATTAGCATAAAAATAGACACACCAACCAATGTAACAGGACAGAGAGCCCAGAAAGGAAACTACACATTTATAATCAACTAATTTTCTTTTTTATTATAAAGAGAATAAAAAATAATAAAATAACAACAACATAGACAAATAAAATAACAACAACATAGACAAAAACAAAGCAAAAACAATAAAAATTATACAGAGTTTCAAAACAAAATGATAGGAATTGACAGTGGTTGTTATATTACATATTGTTATCTTCAACGAAGTTGCTCAAATTACCAGATATGAGAATGCAAGATTGATCAAACCATTAAAATGAATAAAAATAATTTTAAAAAACATTACAAATGATCAGAGCTTCACCAAGCAAGATGGTAGTAATTCACCAGTGGTTGCTATATTGCATACTGTTGTCCTCAAATTAGTTGTTCAGATCACCCGATATAAGCATGCAAAACTGGTCAAAAATTAACTGTTCCTTTAATAAACCCCCAGACATCAGCAGTGCAATTTAGTCAATTAATTTGCAACAAAGGTGCCAAGAACACAATGAGAAAAGGACAGTCTCTTTAATAAAGAGTTGGGAAAATTGAATATCCATGTACACAAGAATAAAATTGGACTGATATTATATACAAAAATCTACTCAAATGGACTAGAGACTTAGATGTAAGACCAGAAACTATAAAACTACCAAAAGAAAATGACTTTTTGGATTTGACCCCAAAAGCTTAGGCAGCATAAGAAAAAAAATAGGTAAATGGGATTATATCAAACTAAAAAGCTGCTGCATAGCACAAAAAGGATTAAGAGAGTGAAAAGTCAAATATTGAAAATATCTGTATGCTACACATCTGATAAGGAGCTGAAATCCAAAATACAGAAACAAATTCTATAATCCCATAGGAAGAAAACAAATAACTTGATTTTAAAATAAGGAAAGAATCTGAATAGATATTTTTAAAAGAAGTCATGCAAATGGCCAACAGATTTATGAAAAAATGCTTAACATCACTAATCAATAGGGAGATGCAAATTAGAACCTTCATGTGATATATCCTCATATCCATCAGAATGGCTATTATTAAAAAATGAAAGGAAAGTATTGGCAAAGAGGTAGAAAAAAGTAAAAACTTGTCTACTGTTCATGGGAGTATAAATTTGTACATCCTTTATGGAAAACAGCATAGAAGTTGCTCAAAAAGTTAAAAAAAGAACTACCACATGATCCAGCAATCCAAGTTATGGATATATAAATCAACAATTTGAGATCACTATGCCCAAGAGATAGGTCCATGCACACTGGACCATTATTTATAACAGCTAAGATAAGAAAGAAAGCATATTAATTGTCCATCAATGAATGGATAAAGAAAACAGTATTTCTTCACCATGGTATATTATTCATTTTTTAAAAAATGGAATTCTTACCATTTGTGACATCATAGATTAATCTGGAGGATATGTATTAATTGAAATAAGACAGGCACAGGAAGATAAATATTGCAAATCTCAATTATATGTGGAATCTAAAATTATCAAACTCCTAGAAGCAGACAGTAGAATAATGTTTGCCAGAAGGTGGAAGATGCGAGGAATGGTGAGATGTTGGTTTAAAGGTATATTTCAGTTAGACAAGAGGAATAAGTTTTTTAAATAAAGTATTAACTAGAGTGTTGGTGAAAGATAATATGGACAGAATTAGATATTTCAAAATTGCTAAGAACAAATTAGAAATATTTGTTCCAAAAAATAAGTATTTCAGGATGTATTGATTATCATAATGTAACCATTCCACCTTGTATACGTATATCACAACGTCAACTTTTTCCCCATAAATGTAGACAATTTTGAATATTAACAAAAATTGTTACTTAAAAATTTTTAAACGTTAAACCAGGCATGATGACCCATGACTGAAGTCCCAGCCACTTGGAAGATTAAGGTAAGAGAATCGTTTGAGCCCAGGAGGCATTCAAGACCAACCTGGGCAATATAGTGAAACCCCATCTCAAAAAAAAAAAGTGTTTTAAGGAATCTAATACATTTCAGGTGCCATGTTATACCCTGAAGATATTGTGGTAATCAGCATAGATCCTGCCCTCCCTGAGTTTAAGGGGTAATATTAGGGAGACATACAAAAGCAGCAGCTGCAAAAATATGTGATATATTTTGTAAGAAGTTAACTTCTCAAGGGGCTGTGAGAGTATGAAGGACATTTATCCTCATTCTGTGAGTAGGAATGGAATTAGGAAGGTTTTGCACAGGTAGTAAAATGTCAGCTGAGAACAGAAGGATGAGTTAACCTGGCAGTATGCAGGCTACAAGACTAGACCCGTATCTCTCACCTTGTACTAAAATCAAAATACATATAAGACCTACACATAAAAACAGAAACACTGAAACTGCTGGAAGATAACATAAGGTAAATATTTGAAGCCATTGGCACAGCCAAAGACTTCCTGAAGAGAACTCCAACAGCAGAAGAAACAATATCAAGAATCAGCAAACTAGATTACACCAAATTAAAAAGCTTCTGCACAGCAAAATAATAATAATGATAATAATAGTAATGAAAAGCCAATGGAATGAAATGGAAAAAAATTGCCAACTACTCTTCTGATGGAGAACTAATACCTAGAATATATGAACAACTCAAAAACACTAACACCGAAAACAACCTGATCAAAAAACCAATGAAAAAATAGGCAAATGAACTAAAAAAAACCCTTTTCCAAAGAAGTACAAATACCCAATAAGTACGTGAAAAAATATTCAGCATCTTTTGCCACTAGGAAAATGCAGGTTAAAACAACTCTGAGTTTCTGTCTTACTCCAGTCACAATGACTATCACTAAGAACACAAAACACAAGTAGTGGTGAGGATGGGAAGGGGGATGAATGAACCCTTGTACATTGTTGGTGGGAATATAAACTAGTACAACCACTACGGAAATCAGTATGGAGATTCCTGAAAAACAAGAAGTTGAAATTCCATTTGACCCAGTTATACCTCTATTTTTGAAAGAGTTAAAGACATTGTATTTCAGTGATGAAGGCTGAAGATATAGCTCAGTGGCACAGGCACCTGCCTGGCAAGTGCAAGGTCCTGAGTTCTATTCCCAGTACTGAAAAATTTCAGTGATAAGTGCAAATCCTTATACCCATATTTATAGTAGCACAATTCACAATAACTATGCACTTGAAACAGCCTAGATGCCCATTAACATATCAGTGGTTTAAAAAATGTGGTACATTTTTTAAATTGTGGTACACAGTAGAACTTTATTCAGTCATAAAGAAGAATAAATTTATGTCATTTGCAGGAAAATGAGTGAAACTTGAGACTATAACATTAAATAAAATAAGTTAGACACAGGAAGTTAAATATCACATGGTATCTCATATTACAAACCCCAAATATAAATAAAGAGTAAAATAAAAGAGAGGTCTAGAGGAAGGTAGACTTTTTGGAGATGGGGACATGGATCAGGGTCACATAAGGGAGGGGAGGAAAAGGGATCATACACAGTCAAGATATTATATATGTACCAGTTCTCCAAAATGGGTGAAACTATTATGTACTGCAAACATACACCAATAAAAAAAGAATGACACATTGTGGGAACTGAACCAATGTCATTACATTTGTAGTATCAGTGAAAAAAAAGAGATCCAGTTTTTAAAATGAGATTGGTAAGTGGACAGATAGTAGTGTTGTAGGGGCAACCAGGCTGACTTCCACAGAAGACCAAAGGATTCTATTTAGAGTAAACAGAGTTTATTGAAATTAGGCAAGCCACCATACATCTCCCGACTAACAAGTCTGGAAATGTCTGCCCCGTCTTTGTCTTTGTTTCAACTTACATACTCTTTTGGTTCCTATGGTAACAGAATGGAATGTCGCATCCATTGACTCAGGTGGCCACACGTTGTTTTTTTTTCTGGGTGGCCAGGTTAAGCCCCAGTCATGAGCCCATCCACAATGACATTAACATACATCCCATACTCGATTCTGTTTGTTCCTCTTTTTACAACCATACATTTTCTTTTATGGTTACAATGTTTAACTAAGGCCAGGAAAGAATGAAACAACCCAGGCAGTGTCATAGATGGTTATCTAGGCCCGGGTGTTCTTTATCTTTAAAGAAACATTCCAGGGCAAAGTTAACTGTTCACAGCTCTGCCGGGATGCTTGTCAAGACACATTTGAGGTTTGCACTAAGATTACTCTAATTTAAGAATGATATACTAAGAGTTGCCGTCCCCTACAGTGTGAATTGTTCCCTCACACATGCTAAGAAACTTAGACATTACCCTTAGGCAACTGGAAACTACTCGAAGTTTTTGAGCAGAGTCAAGATTTTCCTTTAAAAAATCACACAATAGCAAACTAAAAGATGATAAGAAACAGAAAACTTTGTAAAGAAGAAAAGGAGATCTGGAGATGAGGGAAACAGGAGGAAGGGGAGGGGAAGGTACCAATTCTCCATAATGAATGTATTTGTGCTGTATCACAGACATACACCAATAAAATAATTTTAATCACTCTGGTTGTATTCTAGAGAACTAATTGGAGGATGGGACAAGAATGAAAGCAGGGAGATAAACTAGGTTATTGTAGGACCCAAGAGAGACATTGTGGTGTGCTGAAGGAGTGAAGGATGAAGAAAAATGAAGAGATTCAAGAGAGTATGCTGTATTCATCTTTCTGAGTCTGGTTTATTTCACTCAACACGATGATCTCCAGATCCTTTCATTTTTCTGCAAACAATACAATTTGATTCTTTTTAATGGCTGAATAATAACTCAATTATGTGTATATACCACATCGTCTCTATCCATTCATCTGTTGATGCACACCTAGGCTGGCACCTTATATTGTGCTGCAATAAACATGGATAGTCTGACTTTAATTCCATTGGATGCATGCTAAGGAGCAAGATAGCCAGAACAGGAACTGTGATCAAATGTGGGAGAAAAGAAAAAAGATGGTGTCAGGGATGAGTCATTGATTTAGGGCTTAGGAAGCTAGGTGTTTGGTGATTGCTTTCACCAAAATAAATAGCACAAGAGAAGGTGCAACCACAGAGACCTAGAGAGAGGAGGAGGTAAGTTTGAAATTTTGAATATGCAGCATATGTGGTATAACCAGATGAAAATGCCTAGTCATTTAAGAGCATCAATAATGGACTTGAGTTGGAAATATAATTTGAGAGTTATCAAAATATAGAAATCATATTGAAAACATCAAAGAACAATATGTAGACAGTGAATTTAGGGAAAGTTAAAAAGGTCTGTGGCTCAAGTCACAGGAATGAAGCATTTAAAGACTAGGTATAGGAGAATGAACACCCAAATGGGACTGACATGGAAGCCAGAGAAAAATATCTGGATAGTTGCACCACAGAAGACATGGGAAGGGAAAGTGCCAACCAAGACAGAATACTCAACAATGCAGTATGCTTCTGAAAAGCAAGGCAAAAAGGTAAGTGTCCTCTGAACTTAATGAAATAGATAATACTTTATTCCTAGGTCTCATTTTTTCACTCTTAAATTATAGGAATTGGTCCTCTCTTGATCTTGCCCAAATTAAATCAAAATAATTTCAATTTTAAAAAATTTTTACCAACTGTCCCTCAAAGGAATTCTATCTAGAACATATAAGGAACTAAAAAAAAAAATCAGGCCTCCAAAATTCAACGACACAATCACAAGTGGGCATCTGAGATGAATGCACACTTCTCAGATGAAGGAATACAAATTGCAAACCAATATATGAAAAAATGTTCAACATCACTGGTCATTTAAGAGATGCAAATTAAAACAACAACGTGATTCCATCTCACTCCTGAAAGAATGGCTGTCATCAAGAAATTAACCAATAAAAATGTTGGTGGGGCTGTGGGTAATAAGGAATCCTTCTCCAATGTTGGTGGGAATGTAGACTGGTATGACCACTGTGGGAATCAGTGTGGAGATTCCTCAAAAAACTAGGATTAGAGGTCCCATTCAACCCAACTGTCCCCCTCCTGGGTATTTTCCCAGAAGAATTAAAAACATCACACCACTGCGATATGTGCATCCATGTTTATAACAGCACAATCTGTAATAGCTAAAATCTTAGAAAGAATCCAAATGTCCATGAACCAAAGGATGGGCAAAAAGATGTGGTATTTTTATACAGCGGAGTACTACTCAGTTGGAAAGAAGGATAAACTCAATGTTTTTATAGGTAAATGGATTTGTGCTGTTAGAGACCATACTCATAAATGAAATAAATCAGACTCATATGTGTAAACATCATATTGTCTCCCTAGTGTAAGAAATTGAAAGTGTAAATAAGATCCAAAATGTATAATAGATATTGTGAAAGGGAAAGAAACTGCTCAAAACTGCTCAAAAGGAAAGAACAACTGGGATGGGGGAAAGGAGAAAAGAAAGAAGGGAAATTATATATATATATATATAAAAGATAGCTGAGATAATTGTACTACTAATTTC
>NW_004955473.1:5518518-5597573 GCF_000276665.1 Chinchilla lanigera | reverse complement strand
CACACACACACACACACACACACACTATAACTAAGATAATTATACTACTAATTTCTCTTAGTTCATTGAAAGGCACAGTTTGTGCTTATACGGTTTTTGTGTGTGTGCTTTACTGCAACTAAAGTATTGACATAGTTATTGCAAAAAAAAAAACCTTTGTAAAAAGGACACTACAGATAACAGAGTATAAGGCTTGTTCCTCCTGCCTTCACAGCTGAAGAGGCAGGCTGCTTGTCAAATGGTCTTTTTAGGCATTTGCTGCACACATAACCTATGTCAGGCACAGGAGGATCAGTAAGGAAACACACGGTTGCTGCTCTAGGGGAATTTATAGTTTTCCTGGGATGATAAGACTAATGAACCTCAAACTGTGACCTACTTAGCTAGAGGTAGTGCATGCCTATATCTTGTACTCTGAACAACTACTTTGAAGATAATAATATGTAATATAATCAGTGTTAATTTCCTATTATCTTGCTTTAAAATTCTGCATTTTTATTTTTTCTCTTTAAAATAAAAATTTCACTTTTATCTGTTTTATATACTAAGCTTCTTTTCCTATGACTTAATTTGAAGGAAAATTTCCATGAATTAGAAATTTTCTAATGAAACTGTAAGAACTAGACACTGGGCTAGGTATTTGTGTCCAGCTGGAATATTAGCAGTTCTCTTTTAATTCTTATATTCCGTGATTCTATTAAGACACTCCCTAATCTAGACTTACCCAACTTTAGCAGTATTATCTCCAAATGGTTTCTGGTATGGATATGCAGCCCTGTCAGCTGGCCTCTTTGTACTGACAAACTTACTATTTTCTGTGTATCCCTTTTCCTCCTCTGTCCTTCAAAATCTTTCCAGGTCAATCTTAAGACATCACCTTCTTTCAAAGGCTTTCCTTGCCTTCAGTTCTACACTGCTCATAATTCCTCTGCCCTCGTCTAGCAATTATCAGCACTACCTCTAGCTAAGTAGTTCGCAGTTTGAGGTTCATTAGTCTTATCATCCCAGGAAAACTATAAATTCCCCTAGAGCAGCAACTGTGTGTTTCCTTACTGATCCCCCTGTGCCTGACATAGGTTATGTGTGCAGCAAATGCCTAAAAAGACCATTTGACGAGCAGCCTGCCTCTTCAGCTGTGAAGGCAGGAGGAACAAGCCTTACACTCTGTTATTTGTAGTGTCCTTTTTGCAAAGGTTTTTTTTTTTTGCCATAACTATGTCAATACTTTAGTTGCAGTAAAGCACACACATAAAAACAAGCAAATGCTACAGGAAAGAAAGCAACATGAGACACTATATTAAGTTATCTGGGATATTTGTTACAAATTCTCAAACCCCAGCATAGGCCTGGCTTTGAGGATGAACATTTCAGAGAGCGGTACTCATTTTAAAAGAAAGTCTGTTTGAAGTTATAGCTAGTGGACTGTATTGCTTTAATGGGGAAAACATAAAAATCATACATTTTCTAAACAAGGGCTGTGGGATGACTTTGCCTTTACTTGTAGTGCATGTGCTCTGGAAGAAGAGCAGGTAAACATGCCTGAGACTTTCATTAAGCTATAAAAATTGATGCAGCCAATTACCTCACTCTCAAAACTCAGACAATATTAGAAGAAATAGTTTTAAAATGGAGATGGGCCACTAATGGAAGTCTAAGTGGCATCCAGATAGTCTCCAGCTTTCACTGTAGCTCACAAAAAGATCTTTCTGAGGGGGAATAACATTTGAGTGAAGTCAGTCAGCTTTTATTAAGCATTTTCTGTTTCTCTAAGCCTTTGTGTTGAGCCCTGTGGGGAGTGAAATTAAAATAGAGGGTTCACGATCCTTGCTCTGGGTAACTTCCAGTATACTGGGTAGAGCCAAGAGAAAGATAAATGAAATAAGGAATGAACATTTACAAGCTGAAATGATCTGGTTTGAGCTGAAAGGAAATATAAATTAGGTTCAAGTAGCCAGGAAATGTGTAATCAAGGAATCACATGATGTTGCGTATGTGTGTCCACTTGTGTTGAAGGCATAGTGATGCAATAATCTGGGGAATAGAGTTTAACCCTTAGGAAGCACATTGTTGGAGTGGGGGCAATTTCTAACTTTATGAACAATGCATGCAGAGGCAAAAGTAAAAAAGATGTGATGAAATGGGAAAAAAATGAGTTAGATGAAGAGGTTGTTTTAGATATTTTCTGATCACTGAGACCAAATATCCAACACCCACAACTTCAAGGGTCATTTTTTAAAAGTTTCGATACGTGCATGATCGGCAGCATGGTGGAAGGGTTTGGTCAGAGGGAATTGTGCACTTCATGGCAGACAAAAAGCAGAGAGTTAAGGAAGGAGCCAGGGAGGGAGATGCACCCCGCTTCCAGGTCACACCCCCAGTGACCACCTCTTCTGACCAGACCCTACCTCCTAACTGCAAGTCAGTTCTAATGCCTCCATAATCCAATAATCTTCTAAGAGCCCCCTCAGACCGCATGAGACTAGGGGGGACATCCAGGTAGGAACAATAACATGGGCTTTTGTGAGCAACCCTAGGATTGGGCAGTTGGGCAAGAGGTGTGCAAAAGGTGGTCAGTGGGGAAAAAACTGGAAAGAGCTTTAAAACCCATAGGTAACATCACACTTACTTTCAAAGAATACAAATTTTCCCTCTGGTCAGGAACACATGAGGACGCCTACTCTCACCACTTCTACCTAATATTGTAATAGCAGTTCTAGCCCAGGAAATTAGTACGAAAAAGAAACAAAAGCTGTTAAGATCAGAATGGAAAATTGAAACTATTCTTATTTACAGATGACATAATCTTTTTTTTCTTTTTTTATTTTAAAAATAAAAGAAGGAAAACAATAACAACAGACAATCATTTACAAAATAGCAAAAGAACAATACAAACAATACAGAGTTAAAAACAAAGTGGTAGGAAATTAACAATGCTTGCTGTATTACACATTGATATCTTGAAAGTGGTTTCTCAGGAAAACAAATAGAGACATGCAATATTGATCAATCAAGGACTCATTGACAGTTTCTTTCAGCAAAGAAATAGAAGACAGTAGCTCAACTATGTTAGCTATCCTGTGTATACATACATACAAAATTTCTCCTTCTTTCCCTTCTCTTTTCCCACATCCCAGTTGCCCTTTACCCTTGAGCATTTTCCTTTCATTTCACAATGTCTATCATACCTCCTAGTTTTTATTCACTCTTTCAGATTTTACACTAGTGAGACAAAGTGGTGCTTGCACATGTGGGTCTGATTTCTTTCACTTATGAGTATGGTCTCTACTTGTGACTATTTACCTATAAAATCCTCAAGTTAATAGCTGAGGAATATTCCATTATATAAAAGTACCACAATTTTTTTAGCCAGTCCTCAGTGGATGGATATTTGGGTTGCTTCCACAGTTTAGCAACTACAAATTGTGCTGCTACGAACATAGGTGCACATATATCGCTGTGATATGATGTTTTCAGATCTTCTGGGAAAATACCCAGAAGGGGAATAGCTGGGTTCAATGGGACCTGTAGACCTAGTTTGCTGAGGAATCTCCGAACTGATTTCCACAGTGGTTTCACCCGTCCACATTCCTACCAGCAGATGACATAATCTTATACGTAGAAAATAGTAAGCAATTCATTTTTAAAAAACAACTATTATAATAAAGAAGCTCATTAAGGTTGTAGGAGACAATATATAAAAATCAACTTTATTTCTACACAATTGCAACAAAAAAAACTAAAATTAGGAAAACAATTGCATTTGCAATATCATCAAAATGAATTAAATACTTAGGAGCAAAATTTAAAAGGGTAAAGTTTACTCTGAAAACTCAAGTACTGTTCAAAGAGACTAAAAATATGATACATGGAAAAATATCTTGCATTCATGGATTGGAAGACTTAATGTTGTTAACGTTCTTCCCAAGTTAATCTATAGATTCAAAATAATACCTATGAGAATTCCAGCTTACTTTTGTAGAAATTGATAAGGTGATTCTAAAATTCATATGGAATCATAAGGTTCCCCAAATAACCAAAACAATCTTGAAAAGAAAAACAAAAATAGAATTCATGCTCCCTTATTTGAAAACATACTAAAAAGCAACAATAATCAGAACAGTATCAAAAAATGTTCAATATAGGGCTGGGGATTTAGCTCAGCAGCACAACGCCTGCCTGGCATGCTCAAGGTCATGAGTTCAATTCCTGGTACCAGAAGAAAAAACAAAAACAAAACAAACAAAAATGTTCAACATCATTGGTCAGTCAAGAGATGCAAATTAAACCAACACTGAGATTTCATCTCACCCCAGTAAGAATGGCTGTCATCAAGAAATCAATGAGCAAAAAATGATGGAGGGGCTGTGGGGGAAAAGGAACCCTTCTCCACTCTTGGTGGCAATGTAGACTGATGCAACCACTGTAGAAATTATTCTGGAGATTCCTCAAAACATTAAGATCAGAGGTCCCATTTAACCCAGTCATTTCCTTTCTGGGCATTTTCCCAGAAGAATTAAAAACATCATACCACAGGGATATATGTGCACGCATGTTCATAGCAGCACAATTTGTCACAGCAAAATTTTGGAAACAACCCAATTAGGAAGAACAACTGGGATGAGGGGAAGAAGAAAAGAAAGAAGGGAAATATATATATTCACACACATAAGATAGCTAAGATACTTGTACTACTAATTTCTCTTAGTTCATTGAAAGGAACAGTTTGTGCTTATATTGTTTGATTGATCTTGCATGCCTATATCTGTCAATCTGAGCAACTACTTTGAAAACAAGTAATACAACAACCACTGTTGACTTCCTATCATGTTGTTTTCCAATTTTGTACCATCTTTACAGTTTTTGTGTTGTTTTGATTTTGTCTTTGTTTTTGTTATTTTGTTTTGTTCTTTGGTCTTTAAAATAAAAAAAAATTAAAAAATTACCTAGCAGTTTCTCAAATGGTTAGATCCAGAGTTACTGTACCATGTTACCCAACTATTCCATTGCTAGTTGTATACCCAAAAGAAATGAAAAAATATGTCCACACAAATCTTTGCAGGTAAGTGTTCATAGGAGCATTATCTATAATATCCCCAAAGTGAAAATACCTCAATGAATGGATAGACAAAATACATCTACACAATGAAATATTATTCAACCACAAAAAGAATAAAATGTACTGGTACATACTACAACATGGATCAACACTGCAAATATTTTTCTCAGTGAAAGAATTGTCACAATGTACAATTGTCACATATATTGCATGATTCCATTTGTATGTAATGTCTAGAGATGGCATATTTATAGAGACATACAGTAGATTAGTAGTTGTTTAGTACTAGTACTAATTCAGGGAGAAGGGAAATAAGGATCAAATACTAATGGGTATAGCATTTCTTTTTAGGGAAAGTGAAAATTCTAAAATTATATTGTGCTGATGGTCACACAAAAATCATAGATGGTACCCTTTAATGGGTGAATTATCTGGTTTGTTAATTACATTTCAATAGAGCTCATTCATTTTACCATTTAGAAAATGTTAGTATGAGACCACAAATTACACCAACAAAAAGCGAAAGATTTCATAAATTAAGGCCTTCCATCGTGAAACTCTTATGTTCATCCTGAAAAGACACTGGAACTAAAAATCATCCCATTTCTTCTTAGCACTTATAGGAGCATGAAGTCATTCCTCAAGTCATTCCTTATGGGAATTAACTATGAATGGGGACATAACCAAGCTGCTTCAACACTATACAGATGTGATTTAAATGGCATTGTCCTTCTGATACCTTGTAAATGTAGAATCCTGTCTTTAGCAATATTTTTTATAAAATTATGTGATGCCAACAACTAAACCTCATTTAAACAAAGAAAGAAGAGCAGCGTTGTCCTAGTTCTTGCTCTTTCGTGTATTCAAAGATGCTTTATATAGTTTGTAAACCATTGGTTTTGATATAAATTAAAGAAATCTCATGCTGATCTCTCCTTTTTCATTAAAAATATATAAAATACTATTGCACCACACAGCAAGTACTCAAAATGACTTCCTCCTCCTCCATATTTTTAAGATTTGAAACATAATACTATGCTTTTTCTCTTTGTGTTTCATTTCTTTTTAATCTTCCTTTTATCTCTCCTGTGGTCTTTTCTCTTTGCAAGAAAACTCACTTGACCCTCTTGACACTGTATTGTAGCTCAAGAAATGGAGCATACATCAATTGTTGAATTGTGCACATGACATAAAGATGTCTTTTCTTTAATACACAGCCCCATATGAAGTTTAAATTAACTTCCCAAATCACCACAAACCGGCAGAATGTTTTTCACAGCTGAATATTCAGGAAGCAGTTTTATATTTAGCTTCACAGTAATGAACTCTTCTATCCTAAGTGCCAATCACTGGCATTTTGGTAACTCATTATGCAGAATACCAAAGATAAAACAAAACAAAACATTCCTACAACGGAACGACTATTAGTTTGAAAATGAAGGCTCAAATATAATGGAATGGTAGCTTCAAAGTGATGAGGGAAAATATCCACTGTCCTGAAGCTTTTGCCTAGCTAAACAATCATTAAGAAGTAACAGTAAACAAAAGGCATTTTCAGACAAACAAGACTAAGAGAATTTTCCTCTCACAGACTTTTGCTGCAAGGCAATGAGAATATGTATTTCAATGAAAATAATTTCAGAAGAGAAATGTAAGACACAAGAAACAAAGGTGAACACAGAAAATGAAAAACATGCTTGCAAATTTAAAAGGCACTGAACATAAAAATAAATAGTAATACTTGAATGGTTTCATGATAAATATATTCACAAAATAACATGAAAAGAAAGTGATGATGAGTATTGTGTTCTAGTGTCCTTGCTTTACTCAGAAAAAGTTATAGTGATTAATATCAAATACTGTTGAATCACAATTAAGGAGTCATATATTGATTTAAGTGTTTAAAGAAACTAGTAGAACAGCATAAGTAAAATGCATGACTTCCAAATAAACAAAAATAAGATTTATCACTAAGAAGATTCATTATTGTCATTTCCTCAAAAAGTAAAACACAGAGTAACTATATAACCCAGCAATTCCACTCTAAGGCATATACCCCAAAGAACTGAAAAAATAGGTCTACACAAAAACTTGTATATGAATATTCACAGTAGCAAAAAACAACTCATATATTCACTTCAGCAGTGTTGTAACCTATCAAATCAAATTACATAATTCAATGCACCAACAATAATCTACTAGACAATGTATAATATATATTCACAATAGCAACAAAATATGTAATATATTTAGAAGTAACACTAACCACGTGTAGACTCATAAAGGAGAAAATTATTATTCAATTTATTCCAACTGAAATCCTAACAATTTTTTTTCATTGAATCTAACAAGCTAAGTCTAAAAGTGATATGGAAGAGCCACAGACCGAAAGTGGTCAAGAAAATTTTGAAGATGGGGAGGAATTCACTCTATCAGATTTTGGTTTATTATAAAGCTATATTACTTTTGAGGCACTATGATATCAATCTGAAGATAATCAAATAGCTCAAAGGTGAACACATTTTACCAAGGGCAAAATGCGAATATCACATGAAATTTATACAAGAGAAACCCTTATCCTGTCCCATCATGTTTCCCTGGTCTCTGGGGAAGACACTTTCCTGATAAAGAGCTACTGTCCAAAGGGTAAAGTGGCTCCTAGCCAACTACTCTGGTGCAGCTAGGTCTGCTCTTGCTTTTCACCCTGAGTTCCACGTCCTGAGTACCCTCTCTAACTTCAATAAGTCATCATACTTTATCACTATAACTAAGGGGGATGTGCCTGATGATCCTGAAGGAAGGAATATGTAGGGATAGCCCTAGCCACACCAACACCTGATTCAGACACCCTGCTCTCCCAGAGAACTTAGTCTCCTAACTGCCTGTGGCAGGTGGCCGTAGGCAAGGTGATTTGCTAAGTCATAGATTCCCAAACCAGAATTCCACTAGACTAAGATCCCACCGTTCCATGCTAGCAATTAGTAACAGCAGAGTGTCCAACAAGTAGGTAGATACTCTGGATCCCTGGCAGCAGTAAAAAGTGGCTACCAGAAGGAGAAGCTGGCATTGGAAGAAGAAACAGTAACACAGGTGAAGAGGTATGCTTTGACAGGGTTTCCACCACTTATATTACCAGCCTGCTTGAGCACTGCTTGTTAGCCAGATTTTGCCTGAAGTACACAGTTCACTGACCCCTGGGATAGATCAGTGCTCCGGAGTAGAGCCCCCAGAAGCAGATCCACATACATATTGTATACAACTTAATTTATTATTAATTGTCAACTTGGTTGGATTAAGACTTCTGGAGAGGTGATTGGATAATGCGAGTGATTTACTCATCAAAAGATTAATCTACTGATGTTCATAGGGGGGTTGAAGCAAGCTGGAAGAGATGAGTCACTGGGACCATGCCTTTGGAATGTACAGTATATGCCCCACTGATGCTATTTATCCTCTACTTCCCAAATGCCATGAAGTGAGCAGTTTTGCTATTGTGGACTGTTATTTGTTAGCACCTTTTAAAAGTGGCTCACCAAGTAAATGTTACTGGGTTTTGCGTTGCTCACCTCTCCTTCTGGAGCTAGGTAACAGGTTCTTGTCTTGAACAAAGAATTGAACAAAACGAGCAAAAAGTAATGATGAAGTTTATTTGGAAAAGCAAGAGTGCACAGTGTCAGAAAAACTGGCTTTGCAGAGCGAGCTTGGGCAGAGTAAGAGGAAAAAGCAAGATCAAAGTACAACCTGGAGGACTCAGGGTGGGATATCCTGAGGAAAGCCACAACAGTAAGCTCATCTTGGCATCTATATCCTTTTATGCTGTCCAAATCTCGAAGAAACTCATAAGAACTACTACTTACAGGTCCTAAGAGGCAGTGCTGGGATCCCACAGCTCAGGCTAACATTCGGTCTAGGCCATCCTACTGAAAACCTGCTGGATTTCTCTCAAGAAGTCCACATGCAGGGCATTGGGAGCTGTTCTGTGCATGTGTCCAGCATCTTGTAATTCACAGGTTGCACCTACTTCCCCTCCCAGTTTTGCCACAGCCTAATCTCCTATCTCAGCACCATTCCATCATGTTTCTACCTTGGAGCCAGCTCATCATGGGCTGAAACTTCCTAAACAATGAGCTAAATAAACATCTCCTCCTTTAAGTTGTGTCAACATTGTGGTCTCAGCAATGGGAAAGCTGACAAATACATATGAGAACTTGGTATATAACAGAAGTAGCATTCATAAATGAAAGGATGAACCATTCCATAAATGGTGCTGGGACAATTTGTTACTTTCAAAGATAGAGGATGTAACATGTAATTCTTAATTCATATAATGCACAAAAATAAGTTCCAGATGGATCGAAGTTGTAAATGTGTAAAGCAAACTTTCAAAACCGTTAAAGTTAGAAATGAGAGAATTTCTTCATGAGGTAAAGGTAAAAATGAAGTTAATAAACAGGGCACAATAAGCACAAACTATAAGGGAAAAAAATGACTGGTTTGAGTACATTAATTTAAAACTTCTATATAAGACATCATTAAAAGCAAAAGATAAGTTTTAAACAGGAAGATATTTTATATGCATATAACTAACAATTGATTAATATACCATATTTATACCTTGATCCATACAAATAAAAACTTTAAAGGCCCAAATGAAAAATCAGACATTAAATGAATGGACAGTTCCAGGAAGACACCTAAATAGCATACGAAATATGAAAAAGGGTGTGCAAGGATGTCATATGAGTCAGAATAAACTGGACTTGCAATGCAGAAACAAATTATCTCCAAATCTCAACGTGTAATGCATAGTTTCGCATTGAAGAAAAGTCAATTGGAAGCCAGCCAACTCTCCTAGGAAGTAGCTCTTCATGAGAAGACTCAGGAAGTGAGGCTCCTATGATAATGAGGCTCCATTATCTCTACAACCAGCTTCACCTCCATGATCCAAGGCAGGGAGAAGGGAGGAAGGGTGGGAAAGGGAGAGACGAAGGGGGAAAAGAGAGACAGGAGAGGAAGGAGAAGGGAGAGGGAGAGGGAGAGGGAGAGGGAGAGGCAGAGGGAGAGGGAGAGGGAGAGGGAGCAGAGATGGCAGGGGAGAGGAGGGAGGGAGAGAGAGAGGGAAACGACCTCTCTCCTCCTCTTTGTTTCTTGTCTGGAACGTAGACAAAAATAGACTCCAGCAGCTACTTAGTGTCCTCACAAAGGAAAATCATATAATAAGCCTAACAAATCAGGAAGCCTGAGGAACCTGGATCTCTAATGAATTCATGAAGCACCGATCATAACTGCCACCTACCTTTGGTCTCTCTCAAGGTGTGAGACTAAGTCCCTCCATGTGTAAGTCACTATCATCATGTCTCTATTAGCTGGCAGCCAAACGTAATTTGTAACTGATTCTTAGAACATGAAGTAAACATTATAAACCTTGACAAAATAAGAAAAACCAAAAACACTAGAAAGGAAGACAGTAAATATATGTGATTTCTTCACCTTTTACAGCCAGAAGTCAATCAATATTATTTAAAATCAAAAAGAAACAAAAGTAACATCAACCTCTTGGTAGTTTTCATCAACCTTTTTCCTCAACCTTAGCAGGATATGGTAGAATGTGATATCTCTGATGGGAAATGGTTTTCCAAAGATCTTTCCATTTTACGTATTCTGTTATATATTAGTAATAGTGAAATGAGTAATTTTGATTAGAAATATGCATGGTATGATCCAAGTTTTATTTTTAAAAATTGATTCCTTTCATTTATTACCTGTCTGTATATGTGCAATGAGATACATGGAATGCTGTTAATCTCATGCTAAGGGTAGTTGTGTCAGGATGACTTGAGGTGGTTTTAGCTCTCAAATTTCTCCTTTTTCTTTCACCCTTTTTCAATGCTCACTTTTGTTAGCACATGTTGGCTGTACACAGTGAGTACATTCATCACGGGGAGGTGGCACAGGTACACAACACATCTGAATTCTTTTTACATCCCTTTTCCATATCCTCCCCTTCTCCCTCCATCTCTTGGTCCCCTTTATTTGCTAAAGCATTATCCTGTTTCCTGTTAGCTATCTTTTATTTTGCTCTTTATTTAGACTTTGGATACCTCATAAAAGAGAAACCATTCAATATTTAACCTTCAGTGTCTGATTTATGTCACTTAACAGTATGGCATAAAGGGGCATCCATTTTCCTACAAATGACTCAAATTTATCCTTATTCATGGCATAGTAGTACTCCACTGTGTATAAATACTTCCTTTTATTTAACCATTCATCTATTAATGGACATATAAGCTACTTCCAAGATTTAGCTATTATGAGCTGTGCTGTTATAAACATGGGTATATATCGCTGTAATATGATGTCTTTACTTCTTTAGGGAAGATATCTAGAAGGTGAATAGCTGAGTCAAATGGACCCACTTCAACTTTCTTATTATTTAAGCACATTAAAAAACTTAAAAAATCGGGGAAAATAATTTTTTTTTTTTTTTGTTTTTTCTCCGGTACCAGGAACTGAACTCACGACCTTGCGCTTGCCAGGCAGGCGCTTTGCCGCTGAGCTAAATCCCCAGCCCCAAAAATAAAATTATTATACCTTTTGGTGATGCACCAAACTTCAAATTTTTCTGCAGAAGCATTTTCTGACAAATAACTGCTTAATTGCTAGAATTTTTATGGTGAATATATACCATTTTTAGAAGAACTATACCATCTTATTTGTGACATTTTGAAATGAAACTATAGTCAGGTCTCCAAAGGTCTTGAAGCTCTAAACCCTATATCTTAATGTTCTATGAAGTACACACGGGCTCATAATGCAGCCCTTAAAAAGTCCATTTTCTTTTTTCTTTTAAAAAATTATCATCTCACTGACTCAGCTTCCTTTGATCGCTTACGTTTGTCTAGACTCAAGGCTGGTTGGAAAATCACTAGATGATCTCACATAATTAAAGTAGCGGGACAGTGCATTCTTGTCAACTCAAAACAATTTTAAATACAGATGAAAATGTAAGAACAGGAAGCATGCTATCTACTCCAAGAAAAATGAAGAAGCATGAACTTATACATAGTTTTAATATCCAATTGCATTGCCATCACTTTCATCAAAACAAAGACTCCAAATATGTTATCTGGTTAGGAGCATCCACTATTCTCGTAATCTCTCAATTTTTTATACCTCTGTCTCTGCACAAATGCTAATGCCTTCTCTTTCATCTGTACATGGCCAAAGCCATTTATCTTGCAACACTCACCACCTTTTACCACTACAGACCTATCGCACTTGGCAAATACCTCTGCTGTAACAATTCTCAGGGTTGCCGTGTATAATTGTTCGTGTTGTACACTGCTTAAGAACACCAGATTAGGATGCAAATGAAAGCCAGCCTGAGCTCAGCAGCCAAGCCAGGCTGTACCTGCACAGAGGGGGTCTTTTTACTGAATTTGCCTAAAGATACATCTGGAGGTCATACTGACTCACTGCATGGACTGAAACAGGTCTACTGCTTCTCTGAGTAGTGCATCTAGGGTAGGGACAGTAAAATGTTTACCTTTTTACCCACAGCAGGCCTCAGTACGTGGAACGAGTAGGAACTTAATGCTTGTTTAATAGATTTTAAATAAATTATAAGATATAAACAATTTTCGTAACCTCTTAACATCACAGTGAAAAATGTTAGAAATTATCCTCTTCCTCTATTTAGGTTGAAGATCATATCTTAAAGTTGTGCAGGGAAAAAAAGGAGGAAATAAAAACTAGTAGCTGATGGGTAGTATCTGCATGCCAGAAACTTCACATATTTTATCTCATTTGATGCTCCCAAAGACCCTACGCGGTAAGGTTTACTAGGAGTTATAGTGAAAATACTTAAAAGCACAGAGCAATCAAAGTGGACACTGGCCCAGTCAGAGCAGAGCTCAGCTGTAAATAGCTGTTCCACCTATGCAGCTTGCAGAGCTGTGTCCGCCGAGTGTATCAGCCCCACATTGCAGACGGGCCAATGCACGCTGAGTGAGGTAAGATAATAAGCCAAGCTCGCAAAGCTACTTAATTTTAGAAGGGAGGACCAGGCTCCAGATGAGGTTGATTCCCCAATGCTACATCCTTTCTCCCATACCTTGATGCCTCTACTTTACATATAAAGCTTTGCACTTGGTGTAAGTTCGACGTCTACTGCAATATCTATTCACTAGATTCTTTCACCTCCCGAAACAGGAATAATCAAGAGTTTATAACTCTAAAGTAATGGTCCTCGTTCCACAAGTCACACACAACAATTCATCATGTTGCTTTAGGGTCATGCTTCATATCTGAATAAATCTGAGTGGTACACTTTTATTATTTTATACCTCAAAAGGGTTAGCAATAGGAGACAACTCTGGAATAATGCTGCTGGCTCACTCTGCATTTCCTAAAGACCGTACTCTTTAAATCTGAACTACATAATGTGATTCCTCTCATCAAATACACTTCAACTGCGGAAGAATATGCCCACTGTAACTCTGCTCTGCAAAAGTTCAGAGCGACACTTTGCATCCTATACATTTTAGTATTTGCTGATGAATTCTAGTTTGTTTCAAGACATCATATGCTCTTTGAGTCACCACATTTTCATTTGGGGACCCTGTTATTTACTCAGTGCTTGCACTGGCTTTTGCATAGCACTATGGACAAGACACCATACATCATGCGAAATCCCGAGTAGGAATGAAAACATTCAACAATATTTGGTTTGCTTTTAAGTTGTTTCCCATTGTAGCCCTGTAGAGGATACAAATAAATTTGTTGCTACTATGAAATTAGTTCTTCTCTATAAAGAAAAAGGGATTATTTCCCCTTTCGGTCAGTTTTATTGGAGTATAGTACTAACTTACTGGCATTCTAATAATGCTTACCTGTGACCAAAATTCATTTTCCTGGTACTAAATAGGGAACCTAAGCAAAGATTATCATATAAAAATGTTTTAAAAGACAAAATCTTTTCCTTTTTATTTACATAAATAGTGAAAGCTTAAAATGCAAAATTTAGGCCAGGCATGGTGGCGCATGCCTATAATCTCGGCACTTGGGAGGCTGAGGCAGGAGGATTGCTGCGAATTTGAGACCAGCATTGACTACATGGCAAGACCCTGTCTGAAAAAATCAAAAGAGAAAAAAAAAAGCAAAATAGAATGACATGTTGAAATTTCTTTAGAACAAATTAACCAAACTCTGAAATACACAATTTACAACTACACCAATACAAGTACACCTAGAACATATAGTACATATGCCTCTTATAAGTCTTGGATCTTTTTTCTATTCAAATCATGAAGGTGATATTCAAAATATTTAACAATCAGTATGGCCCAGAATCCGTGAATCAAAATGGAGACCAACCTAAGCTCTGGAGCACAAGCCCGGAGCCCTCTGGTATGGCAAGCATTAACCTTTAGTTGCTGGGTAGTCAGGCCTTGGGAGTCCCAGGAATACACTGGATCATCTGGGATCGGGGACAGTTGCTAAAGGAGTTCAAGGAAGGAATTATTTACTAAACACTAAGTGTTCAGTGTTTAATTCAGCTGATTATTTAATAATTACCACTAGTATATCTGATATTATATTGCATAGTATTAGTATTATGAAAATAACAGTATACTCAGTTCCACCTAAAAATTAACCCTCCTAGTCAAGAAATGACTCTAAATATCCATCACTACCTGCCAGACGCCAGGCCTCCTGTCTAACTACCCTACATATAACCCCTACTGCCTGGGCAGCCATGCTATCTACCTCATTAGTCTGCCTTTCGCTAGCTACAGCCAACAACCCAATGCCTGAAAATCCATAGGGCACTATAATGGCTGGCACAAAAAAAAAATAATCTGAGCAGCTAATTAGATTCCCAGTCTTGGAAATTTGGGACAGAAAACATGAAGAGACTGTCAAGTAGCAGTCAGTCCTTTCCTGGCAGGAAATGAGTATGGGGGAGGTGCTGACAAAGGTATCATCAAATAAACAAGAGGATGAGAGGAGCTAGGTTGGACACAAGTGGCAGGAATTAAGCATAAATTGAATATGCACAACACAGTCAGCACATGAGGAAAGAGAGCGATCCAGGTACTAGGAGGGATAGAATACAAAACGTTCGAGTTTTAAAAATGAAGTGTTGGGGCTGGGGATTTAGCTCAGCGGCAAAAGCGCCTGCCTGGCAAGCGCAAGGTCGTGAGTTCGGTTCCTGGTACCGGAGAAAAACCAAAAAAAAAAAAAATTAAAAATAAAAAAAATAAAAATGAAGTGTTCACTTTATATTGCTGGTGGGAATTTAAGCTAGTACAACCACTATAGGACTCAGTGAGGAGATTCCTCAAAGAACTAAAACTAGAAATTCCATTTGACCCAGCTATTCCCCTTCTGAATATCTTCCCAAAAGAACTAAATATGTCACATTACAGTGACACATGCATATCTGTTTTTGTAGCGGCACAACTCAACAATAGCTAAATCTAGGAAATGGCTTACGTGCCCATAGGCGGATGAGTGGTTAAAGAAAATGTGTTATATATACACAATGGAGTGCTGCTTAGCCGTGAAGAGGGGTAAGTTTGAGTCAATCATAGGAAAATGCACGCACCTTGAGACCATAATGCTAAGTAAAATAAGTCAGACACAGGAGGTTAAATATTGCATGGTTATATGAGAAACCGAAAGGATAAATAAAGAGCAAAGTAAAAAACTGATGACAGGAAACAGGGCAGTAGACCTTTTGCAGATGTTAAGGGCATCTAGGAATGGAGGAAGAAGGGAGGAAGGGAAGGAAAAGTAAAAAGGATTAGGATGTGCCATGTTCATGTACTAGCTCCCCACAATGAATGTATTATGCATCACAAACTTGTACTAATAACATATTGAGGGGTTCCCAGAAACACAACTAGCAGATAACCCAGGAAAAATTTCCTGGATCGAAATGATCAGCATTACAACAAAACTCCACTTCTGCTGACCACCAAAGGCTTGATTCAAGCCGGCCCCCTTCAACTGCTTTCAACGTGTGATTCCTGGACCAGCAGCAATGTCAAAATCACCTAGAAACCTGTTAGAAATGTGTATTCCTGGTGGGTGAGAAACTCCAGGGGTGTAGCTCAGCAGGTTGCAGAACCATCCTGGCAATGTGGCTTTGCCCAAAATGCCACCATTACCTGGAAAAGAATGCTGCTGCCCTCACAGTATCTCAGGTTAATCCTCCCAGAGGCAGATTCTCTAGTTGCTCAGATACACTGATGAAGCAGCCTTCTTCTCTACAAATACATTTATGTCTACAGTTCCAGGAGGTAATTCACCAGCCCCAAACAGCTGTAGGATGCAATATATACTATGCCAACCACCTCAGGCAGGCCCAGGAACTGAAGATTTGAAGACACCCCATGAAGATTATAGACACCGAGTCGGACAGGTAGCTCTTGATGTGCTTCTTTCACCTCACTTCTAGATGAAACTGGGTTGTTGCTCTCTTTAAGTGGGGAGAGTATGTGTTTTTGGTTAAGGTGTAATAGATGGGTTTTGGGGGGAGAGACAGCCTTGGAATTACATACAAAAGAAAGATTAGTGTGCTGGTGAGCAAGAGGCAGGTGTCACTTATAGCCTGTTAATCCACTGCCTCCCTGCAGCCTGCTGCTCATGCTACCAAATTCTACACCACATAACCTCAAGTTCTAGGCCGAGTGTGTACTACTGACCAAGGTGTAGCCAAAACAGTTGAACCACTTACCTACAACATGACCTTATATGGAGGGATGATCTTTTGATTGTCCCATCCCAAAATTTGAGGACTGCAGCAGTTAAACATGAAAGTGCTTACCAAAAACATTACCCTTATTCATGAAAGATGATGGCAAAGTGACAAGAAAAACAGAATGCATCATATGGGCTTCCAAGAAAGGACATCCATTAAGGGGACAGATACATCTAGAGAGAAACAGAGACAGTGAGAGGGATAAAGACAATGACACAGACATTGACAGAGAAATCACATACCCTGCAAAGAAATGGAAAGCAAAAGTGCCTAAACTCCCGTTGGCTTGGTATCCTTCCAGTACTGCCCACACCTCTTTTTTCAGTTATTAAGTACACTGCTAAAATATCTGCAGAGGAGGCCAGTTGGAGTAAAAGATCAAGTGAGGGTGAGTGTCAAGGTTACAGAGAGAAACAATGACAGACAAAGACAATGAAAGAACCATACTCACTTAGGAGCCAATGAGTTGGGAGGCATTTTGCCCCTGGACACATCAATTTAGTTATCAGGTGACAGTGCACAGTCCAGCACCAAGAATGGTCCCAGTGGCAATCAGGAATCACAGACCTCAGCAACTCTGGTGGCAGCAGAAAGTGGTATGAAGCCTTGTTCAGAAGCAAACAAAAGTCTCCTGCCTCAAAAGGGCCTGTCTGAGTTCTGGCCTTGACACAGAATAAGGGTAACAGGACCTTGCTGGACCTCAGTGTATGCACTGGTCCAACCAATACAGGACATTTTGCTCTCACTGCCTATTTCTGAAACTGCCATTTTGACCCCAAGAACACTTTGGTTCTGCATTTTGCTCTCTTCCATTCAAAATATATGCCATTTGGGTTATACTAATTCAACTTTACTAGAATTTCAATACCCCGTCTCAATTAACAAGGATTTCTTTGAATGCATAAATAGGAATTTGACACCTTGAAAGCAGTTGAACCCATGAGTCCAACCCGAATTGCCAACCAACGGAATTGTGAGTTAAATAAACAGCTGTTTTAAGTCACTGAGCTTTAGGGTGATTTATTATGCAGCAAATGCTGATACAGAGACAAAAATAAAGCCAAAGCAAATGTAGTTGTCTTCAGAGCTGAAGCTGACAATTGTGAACACAACTTGGAATGTTGCCCTGCAGCCTGTTAAGTCTGAATCCTTGTGTCCTGAGATATAACTACTAGTTTCAGTTCCAGGTAACTTAGGCAGTGTGGCTGAGCAAGCCACAGCACCCACCTAACATTACAGGAGATCTTCGCATGAGAAAAATTACAGCATGCAAATGATTCACACATAGCTTATGCTGTTTTTATAAAAAACTACAAAAGCCACCGTTAAAATAACAGTCCAACTATGTCTAAATTTTTCAGCAGGATTAAGCATATATGCTTATGAAAACATCACTTTTTCACCCAGAATCATGACCAGCGGGAGTTGCCATTTCTCAGAAGACTCAACATTTGGATGCCACTGACTAGCCAACCATTATTCTCAAGGACACAAGTTCATTGATAGTCTCAACAATGATTTGCAGAAAAGGTAGGTAATAAGCAATCTTACATAGAGTATATGATTCCAAGCCAAGATTATTGAGTTTGTAGTCTACAGTGTTACTTCTTGTAATATCTTTTATGTTCATCAATATTCCAGCCACCCATGAGCATGTAATGTACTATGGGCTATAGGAACTAACCAAGGTACATCTGAGCAGTCAAGGTACAGGATCCATATTGACTTCCAGAGAAAGGGGCTCACAGGTCCTCTGGTCTGTTCTGCAGCCTCCTACTCAAGGGGCAAAGGAAAGCTACACTGATGAAAGTGACAGGCAAGGTTCCTGGGCGCTGCTGGGCAACTATTTCTACAGGGTGGAGCCTTGAGAATACAAAAGGATCCTATATAGGTAGAAAGCCTCTTTCTAGATCTGGTAGCTATGACTCTTTTCTCATTGGAGTGGCAGTTTGAGACTTGATTTTTAGCCTAAGAGAAATGTTAAGATATTCTGTTTCGGCTCTGAGTTCCAGACTGTCTCTACCCTAAACCTTCTTGTGTGAAGCCTCTGAAGTGTTGACCTCGGGCTTGGAGCCATTTTATCAGTTAATAAAATATTATTTTACTTCCTTTGCCGCTCTTTAGAAGCATTCATCCCTTGTGAAATACACAAATGTGGTAGGGCTAAAGCAGGTAGACATGCCTGAGTGCCCCAGTTGGTTACCAGCATGACTTATCTCTTATTAATAGTACCTGAATCTCACCTCCCTCTCTAACTCTGACACGGTCTCACAAATACCAAGTATAGGCCCCTGGAGTTAACACTTGGAGAGGAAAGCTCCACAAAAGAAACTGAAGTCCAGGTGTCGAACTTGAAACACTGCTATTGGAAGCCCAGGGTATAATCTCCCTAGGAGCTAGGATAGCATTGTCCCTGATTTCAATCTGCCGGACCACCAAGGTTCCATGTGAGCTAGATCTCCCTTAGAATAAACAGAGTCATGGTCTAAGACATTTTTGGCCTACAGCAGTGATAATCAACCTTTTAAATCTTTCAGTGTAACAAACAGCAGACTGCAGCACAGGTGCTATAGGTTCACCTCCACTGGCCTAGTGGATCATTTGATCCAAACATTCATAAAGCCAACTAGATGACAGACCCCAGATTTTATTCCCATTAATGTTGTTTTAACCTGCATCCACAGATAAGGAGATAAAATTCTGGGGCACCATGGGCCTTCTCTAAAGTATTCTGAATCCCTACCCCATCATATGTCTCATGTTGGCCCTGATTTGGACACTGTATGTACACTAATCTACACATTTCTGAAGAGAAGATGGACTACAAAATAATAAGTAAACCTCAATGGTTTGCAAAACAATAACCAGAAATTTTGGTCAAGAGTATGATTATGGTTGAGGATTTCAAAGACCTCAGAGTGTGGGTACAATCACTGAAAGGAAATAAAGCACAGTAATAAGAGGGGATTAAGACATTTACTTTATGGAGAAAGCAGCCTATTCTAGGACTCAAGTAGAGGAGAAAACATAAAGCAAAACAAGATTAAAAGTCAAAAGTGCATTAAATAATAACAGTACCCAGAATTCCATGGCTTTGGGAATTGCCTTGGCCTGGACATACTTAAAGGCCCCTAGTCAGAGGTAGTGACTACAGGGTATTTTAAATGAACCTAAAAACTCTTGTCCAAAAGATAGTTTTAGTTTTAGTAATGGTGAAAAGCAAATCAGGAAAGAATAAGAAACTGAATGACAAGAAGAAAGCTTGAAGTTTAGAAACCAGGATACACAGACATATATGAAAGAAGAAAAGGGTATACTCACAAGGACACTCAGACTTCAGACATAACTGCAACCAAGGGAGACCATCTATCCATTTCTAAACATCGCTAGCTTACACTGGGAGACAGCAGCTGGAATGCCATGGCAATCTTAGTACAAGAAGGGTAAACTGTCACATTCCAGCAGTACTCTGATAGTCAATACAAAAGTACTCTGATGATCATCCTAACTGGTCAGGTCAGGATGAAAACAAATCACATTTGAGGACTTACATCTGATTTTAGGGGATTGATGTAGATGGTCACATACCAAATGTTCTAGCAAAGATGGGCCCTATGCAAGTCTTCTGTCTTCATCTTTGATACAGTAAATAAGTTTTGGTCTCCACCAATGCAGAAGGCAATTTAATTCAAAGCAGTATTCATGGTGAGAGGTGAACATCTGGATATGAATAGTGCTCACCATCAACCTCCCAGAGATATACACAGACCCTCAAAAGCAGCACACTTAATTTGGTAGCCAAACATATTGAAGAATTCTAATACCTGTATCGCAGAAAGATGAGAAACTAAACAGCACATTTGGGAGGCACTAATGAGGTGCAGTTGAAAATTAATGAAAATATGAAGCTTGGATTTGATGACAGTGGCCTAGGTAAAAGTTTCCCCAGCAGAAAAGCAATGCATCAGGAAAAGGACAAATGACCACCTCACTAGACCAACAGATAAAAAAAAAAAAAATCTACCACCAGGATTGTGTGATGCTTATTTACACAATATAGTGAGAAGAGCCAACACCTGTACAGCTCTCTAAATGAACCACTGTACAGCAAAGGGGTATCATGTAGCATAGAGAACACTTAGAGACAATACTTGAGGCACCAGTTTGAGCCTTACTAAACATCTGGGAATCTCACAACATCTGCCTAATAATTTCCCAAACCATCGCTATTGACAGTATGAGAAAATTTTGTTAATGGAGAGAAATCAAAACCCAATACTTTGTACCAGTGCAGAATATCCTCTTCCAGAGATAGATCTTATAAAAGTGGATCAATGGTATGCTGTCCAATCATTATTCTCTGTTATGGTTTACATCCAAAATGTCCCCCTAATCCTCATGCACTCAAAGGTGAGGCTTTGGAGAGCTGACTGGATTACGGAAGTGTGATACTGGATTAGTACACTGATGGGTTTATAGCTAGGTGTGATGCTGGGAGGTGAAGCCTGGAGGGAAGGGATGAGTCACTGTGGGCAAGGCCTGGAAGGATGTACATCCTTCCTCCTCTCTTAATCCCTCTACTTCCTGCCCGATTTGCCATGAATTATTTCTCTGTTGCCATTGCCCTTCGACCATGCTGCCCTGCCTTGGAACCAACTGACTATGGACTGAAAACTCTACAAACCATAAGCCAAAATAAACCTCTCCTCCTTTAACTTGTGGGTGTCGGGTATTTGGGCCCAGCAACAAAAAGTAACTAAGGCACTCTCTTTAAGGAAACACTTTACACTTTTGTAAATTAATTAAGGGATTTGAAGAGCTATACATACAAGGTGAGTGTCTTAATTTGGTTCCCTCAGAAGCAAAACTTGAAACTGAATAGTTAAGAATTGGCCTCAGAAAACATCCACTGAGAGTAGGGAAATAATGCAGGAGAAAGGAAAGCAGTCAATAAGGAGTGTGTCATCAAGATGGCTACTCTGTAGGTGCTTAGAGCTTAATCCTGTGGAACTCTGGCAAACACATGAGCCATAGTTATACTGCCCAAGGGTGAAAATATTGGGATACTTACACACTAAATCCCATCAGTTTTTGCTTGAAAGCGGTTCCCAGAGATGTAAACCCATAGCTCATACAGCCTATCATGCAGAGGGTGAAAATAAGCCTTCCAGGCCTCTGAACAAACCCTCAAAAAGATACTGGGAGTTAGAAAAGAACAGCCAGGACACAGAAATAAGGGTGAGGGACAGGGAATATGACAGTGTTAGCTACGTATATTTCCACCACAGGAAAACCTTACCCCTTGTCCAGTGGGGAGGACAGCTTAGGCAAACAAAATAAAAGAAACATGGGATGGAATGGCCACAGAAGTTTGAAATTTAATAGCAATTTGAGGATTTCAGTTGATTAAAAAAATCCCTGGAGAGAAAGCAACGTGGACATCAGTATTAACCGTTGGGAAATCTACTTACCCCTTGTTATGGCTTGTGTCTAGATGTCCCCCCAAAGCCTTATGTGGTCATAGGTGGGGCTTTTTCAGAAGCGGCTGGATCTAGAGTGTGTGATGCTAGGATTAAGGATATGTGATTACTAAATTACTCCACCGAATGGTTTGGCATAGTTCTGAGTTTGGACAATGGGAAAGTCTACCCTGTGTGTCTTACCCACCCTAAGGGCATGTAGCCTGGATAGAATATGAGGGACAGACAGAGGAGTGCTGTTGTTGATTGCTGCTTCACTACTTCGATGCTTGTTGCATGCCTGCCATGGACTGTTACTCCTCTGCCATGCTGCCCTGCCTTAGAGCCAGCCAACCATGAATTGAAACCTTTAAAAACTGTGACCTAAATAAACTTTTCCTCCTTTAACGATGGGTGTCAGGTCTTTTGTCTCAGCAATAAGAAAAATAGCTAAGACACCCCTTATCCTCAACAGAGGCTGTAAGTGAAAGAAACCTGTCAGGGTCCCTGTTCTGCTCACTTCCTTCCTTCCACATTTTCCAAACAAGGAATCCAGTTGAGTCAGGCTGCAATACAACCAACTAGACTATTTTGGCAGGTGGGTGGGGTCATTGTTCTTTTCTAAGATTGCATACAAGCATACAGCACTGGTTCCTGCTTCTTCTGGCCTCCAAACAGCTGACATAACAAACTGACTATTCTGTTTTCTCCCCAACATGGCAGCCACATCTAGGGATATTATCCCACCAGTCTCTTGTTTGAAATGGGATTTCTTTGCTGCGATTATTAAATTTTCTATGCGAGTTTAATTTTTCTGTGAAGACTTGACAATAACAAGGGCTTCAAGTTCAGAGTTGTATCCCCAACATAGTATTATTGGGACTATGTTATCATCTGGTGCTCACTGCATGAGTCTTCTTGGTACACTGGGTTCAGCAACGTAGCTGTACCCTTTAAGATAAGAAACAGGAGAGTTGGTAAATTTACCAAATATATAGTATAGACGTTACGTTCTGAGTAAAACCATTTCTCAAGTTTCTAAAGATGATATCACAATTGTTCATTGACAGCATTGGGGAGCTGAATTTCGCATTTCTTTAGTCAAAGAAAGACACATAAGAGCCCTGATATGGATGAGGAAAATGACCCTGTGAAAAGGCTAGACAAACTTACCTGCAAATTTTCTGTCTTAAACTAGATACTCACATATGTGTAGCTCAGCTACTATCCACCTCAGGTTAACAGAGAGAGAACAAAAGGTAGTCTTGTTAAATTTCCATGGAAGTGTTCAAAGAACCTAATGTACCTGTTCTCACGCTCCATCATCATTCCTCCCTGAGAAAAGATCGGCTGAACTGATGGATCAGAGTACAGGCCCTCAGTGCCTATTTTCTAGTATCCAGAACTTGGAGGTACCAGTAAAACTCTGAGGTTTCATTTATCCCAGGTAATGTGACTGATGGTAGCTTTGTATCTCACTAGAATGGAAAATTCCAAATTTTAATTTTGGGGTTTAGAGTTCTGCATTGGAACTTGGAGCCAAACTGCAAGCTAGTGAGGGCAGTAATGTAAGACATTGTACTTGTTCCTCTACACTTACCAGCCTTCTTGCAGATACCTAGGACCACGTGGCTAGTTTTAGGCAATGCAATCTCAGTGGATGTGACATATGTCAATTCGAGGCTGAGTCTACATCAAATTCTCCAGCCTCTCACTTTTATCCCACAGTAGCAGCTGAAAAGGCCATATGCCCTGGATGGTGCAACTAGATAACAGCAGAGCCTCGGTCAACCTGGACTCTTGAGGAACTGCATGGAGCAGATCCCTCCCACCCCACGTGCTTCTGATCTGCCTGAGATAGGAGGTGTGAGAAATTAACTCTCGATGGAACAAACCTGCGACACTTTCAGACTGTTACCTGAGCATAACTGTATTCTAATGACTATACGCTCCTTCTTCTACAATAAATAACACTTAGTTCATATGCATAATTTAGGTGTTAATAAATCTACACATTATACCCAGTCTCCTTTGAACTGGCTCTAGGGGACAGAAGATCACACACAAGTCAGCAAGCAAAGCTTTAGCTTTCAACAAATAGTAGTGAGCAATACAATTCAGTAAACACACTGCTTTCTACTGCACAAAAAACAGGAAATAATTAAATTTCTTATAGACATTTCTTTATTATATTTTCCCACTTGAATATTTAGAGAATAATTTAAATGTAATGAATACTGACAGCAAGCACAGTATCAAATATTAGGGTTTTTTTAATATTTTTCTTTTCTCACCCTTTATTCCTTTAGGAAAAAAAATATTTAGATGACCTCAAAGAAACAATTATTATGCTAATCACAGTATGCAGTAACACATACAAGTCCAGACTCAATAGAAAAGAAAGCAACAAAGAAGTGAAAAAGTCTTTCTCCTCAAATCATTTTAATTCATTTTTCCACAGTCATATAAATTTAAAGTATGAAACAACAATAATACAGCTATAGAATCTAGGTTCTCTTTCAAAGCAGCAGCATATAAAACATAGAAAAGCTAAAACCTCAGCACAAGCTTCAAAAAAACAAGGACTGAGAGGATTTCGATGACAACATGAAATGCACAAAATACAGTACACAAAAATACTAGAATGCATAAAATATAAAGCTACACATTTCAGGTAGAAAGCATTGTAAAATATATAAAATATGCAAGAAATCAAAACCAAAGAGATTTTTCTTAGAGTACCATGAATACACTGCAACTGGCAATTAGCATTTGAAGATGGGAACACGAAAATAGCAGTTTCCCATTTAAAACTTTATTTCTAGGCTTTAGGATTTCACCTTCTTGACATCCTTCTTTCCAGAGCTCTCAGTAGCTGACTCTGCTTTTCTTTTCTGTGACTAAAATGGAAACAGATTTAATGTTCTGCTCCAATATGCACATTTTTAAATGGCCCAACAATGTTAAATCTAGGATGTAAATGCATTGAAAAAAATTTTAACATGAATATTCACTTCAGTGTTATTATTTCACAGTTCATGTTCTATGTAGCCCAACGAACTATATAACCCAATGTAAAATAAGCTTTGATGATTTTTTTTATGAAAAGACATAAAATGTCCATCAAAAATAGTCATCAACTATCTACTTACACATGGTACTATAAATGTACTCTTATTTTAAGGATAACTTAATACTTCAAGGTTCTGGGCATAATTTTATTCGAGTGTATTTTTTTTAATTACAATAGACTTTAAAATACCATATTTCATATCTTCTATAATGTACATCTTTCATTTTTTAGCATCCATGAAATCAGGATGCATCTCACAACTGCTAACATTATTTGGCGACATTTGTTCTTAGTGATACATAAAATTGTGTAATACAATGGAAAGCATCTTAGATTTAATGAAATATGGTAAATTACTTAACCACCCTCAAATAATATGATCTATTAAGAATATTTTAAATTATAGCTATACAAAGCGACCTGACTGGATTAAAATCAAGTTATTTTATTACCCAATAGTTAACTTATTACTGAATAAAGCTTTGTTATCTGCTCAAAGGTCCCATTGCTACTCACAGTCCCACACAGATCAGAGAATGTATCTGATTCTGTTGAAACTCCCAGTTTCAACCTCAGCACCATCTCATCCCACCCCTACCCCTTGGCCTAACCCCACGACAGCCTGCTCTCAATTCAGAGGATTTGCTTTGCTATATACTTCTACTTAGAGTCATGAGGGTTTTTTAAAATACTGAGCACTGTTATTAGAGAGCTCCTTAATCACATGTTCTACAAAGATACAGGAAATGTGATTGTGGTATAATGTTTTATCTCTCTAAAACAAATCAACATTTCATAAGAACAGTTTTTATAATAGATATCTCTATTGCATTAAACATAATATAGGCATTTAATTAGGTAAAAAAGTGGGATCTACCTAAAAGTTAGGAAAATGCTGAAAATTTTACCATTGGAGTTTTAGTTGCCCGTTTCTTCTTTTCTGCTCTCTCTCTTTCCTCAATTTCCATATTTTCTTTCTCAATCAATGAGATCAAAGTGTTGCAGCGTCTCTGGAATTCCTAAATGAGATAATAGTAACAAAAAGACAATTTCTATAACTCAGTCTTCATCTTTAAGAAAGTGACAATTATTTAATTGTATCATTTCTGTAGTGTAGGATTTCCCAAACTAGTGTCCTTCAGAATAATACTCACAGAAGAAATTAACAGAGTTCACCAAAAAATAGGGGAAAGAGTAAACGTCAATGAGTGATTGTTTAAACAACCTGTGATGCATCTACATCATGGAACAGTACTCAGGAATAAAAAGGAAAGAACTATTGAATAAGTGTCAAGGGAATGATACTGAGTGAAAGAAGTCAATCTCAAATGGTTAAACAGCATGATTCCAGCTAATTCCAGCTATATAATATTCTTAAAGTGACAAATATATAGAAACGGAGAAGAGATCAAGGGTCACCGGAGAGTAGGTAGAAGAGGAGAAAACTGGTGTAATTACAGAGAGCACAATGGAGTCAGGTGGTGGTGGTGATGGCGGCTTACACAAAGCTGCTCAGGGTGAAACTGCACTGAACCACACACACAAAAAAGTAACGATTGCACATATAACTGATGGAATCTAGGCAAGCTTTGTGCCTCATACCACTATCAATTTCCTGATTGTCACAGGCAAGATGTTAACTCTGGGGAAAATTGAGTGAAGGGTACATGGTACCTGCCTGTACGTTTCTTTATTACTTCCTGTGAATCTATAAAAATTTCAAAATAAGAAGTGAACATAAATCACATAAGCAGAAATCAAAATAAGGGAATGTTCTGTGGTCAAAATATGTTATGGAGATACTCAGTTTGCACAAGTTAAAACAGACTTCACTGCTGGGCTTCTCAGCGTCTCTCAGTTCCTGTAGGATGCAGCAGATGCCACAGTTGTTTAACCAACAGAACTCTGTTGTCATCAAACTTCTTGTGGGATCAGAGTTCTGGGGAGCACGTACTAGGAAACACTGCTGTATTTGTGAATTTGGAGTCAACAGTACCTAGAAAGATTTTTGCATTAACATTGCCACTACCTATATCTCACTGTCAGTAGATCAATGTATCCAAACCATAAAAACATTTTATGAATATACGGTGAGCATTAAGCATATCATTCAATGATACAGAAACTCATATATTATTAATCCTGCACACTTTATGTTAAAAGTAAATAATGGCTTAATGTCAAAGAATAACATTTTTAAAGGATTCTTTTTCTGTGTAAATAAAAAAGTCTGCCAAAACATGAAATAGCTAAACATTCAAATAACAATGTAGTTTTACTGTCAATTATGAACAACCCCAACAACAGAAAAAAATGGTCAAATACAGGAACAAAACTCACCAAAAAATGTTCACCTCTTTTTTTAAAATTTCACTGAGCTGGGTATGGTGGTATACACCTGTAATTCTAGCTACTAGAAAGACTGATGCGAGGGTATCACAAGTTTGAGCCTGACCTGGGCAATCTACAGAGACCTTCTCTCAAAATAAAACAGAAAGGGATAGGGATGTGGCTCAGGGGTAGAGTGCTTGCCTAGTACATTCAAAGCCCTGGAGTCAGTCCCTAATAGCAAAAAAAAGTTTCCCTGAAACTAAGGATCAAAGAAATGCAAAGTTGAACAATGCCACCTCCAACAAATTAGTAATGATACATGCATGTTTGTAGGCACACACGTGTGTGCTGTGCTAGTTAGTGTTGGCAATAAAATGGTGAAATGAGACCCCCTCATTCAGTGATGATAAATGTCAGTGTAGTAAAACTGGAGTGAATTGTGTTTCCCAAAAATTCATGCGTTGAAGTTCTAATCCTCAAGGCACCTATAGAGACTGGGTCTTTCAGGAGTTAACTAAGGTTAAAAGAGATTAAAATGGTAAGTCTCTAACCCAAAAGGACTGGTGTCCTCACAAGAAGAGGAACAGACATGAAAGCCTGTGCTCTTGCTCTCTACCCACACTGAGAGAAAGGGCCACGTGAGGGTACAGGAAGACAGGCCCCACCAGAAAACAGCCCTGCTGGCATCTTTGCCTTGGACTTTCATAACTGAGAAAACAAATTTCCTCCCAGTCTGTGGTATTCTGTTATGGCAGCACAAACGTACTAATACAGTACTTTTCTAGGAAGGAAACCGGAAATATCATAGAAAGCTTTTAAATTTTTCATACCCTCTGACCTAACAATTCCATTCTTAGAACCTGATTGTAAGAAAATAAAAGATGAATGCAAATTGTAAAAAGAATGTTTAAATAGTGTTAACAGAGAAATACTGGGAACTAATTAAATCATTGGCAATTCAAAAACAACATACACACACCACAATTAGCTGAAAGCATATTAACAACACACTGTGCCTCAGGCTGGCCTTGAACTCATGTACTCAAGCAATCCTGCCTCAGCCTCCCAAATAGCTGGACTGATAATTTTTATTTTTTATTTTATTTTATCTGTCCCTGTATACTAGCTTGTATTTTGCACGTTTTCAAAAATGAAAAGTTAGGTCTTGGGCAATCTGCAAAGATTTGAAGAAATGGCAAAAATTTTAAAAGATAGTTTTACCTTTCTGATTAACACCCAGAAAAATGGCATACGGCATAGGAAATGTAAGATTTACAAATACTGTCAACTATCCAAGAATTTTCTCCTTTCTAATTTCAAGACGCAAAAGAGGCAGCAAACCAAACAGAGGCTAATCATAAGATAAAATACCCATTAAAAAATTACTATTTTCAGATTTAAAACAATCATGCGTAACACTGGAACAGTCAAATTTTTGTGCATCTGCAATCACCCAAGGTTAAATATTTTAGGAAAAATAACACTAGAATTTTCCTTGCTTGCCAAAACAATGGTGGTATCTTTAATATGCAGACGAAATCCTCTTCATAGCTTCATTCAATAACACACATACAAATTAAACAGCATGTTATTCAATTTATCTATTATAGAAAGGGCTAAGTTGACCCTGATGAGATTTGATTGTTGGTTTCTAGGGAGACTAGATAGAGTCTTTATATGATGCTGATTCTTGAATTATTAAGCTCTATCCTCTGGCTATTATTATTCTCAATAAGTATTAGTTGTCTGTGACTGGAGATATTTTAGATACAATTCATGGTTCATATGGATGATTCAGTGGGGAAAAGCCAATACTTTGAGACAGTCTCACATATAGAGTAGACTATCTCAAAATGATTAAAAATAGACTGCATTATAAACTCTTACCTTCATTCCTCTTTAACCTGTCACTAACTACTCCAGACACAGAAAAATGATTTAACTCTCTAGAGAAAGACATCAAAGAACAGGCAAGTATGGATGTCACCATCCTAGCATAGGTCATTTCACATTTTCTACAGATACCAACCCATTTTTCATCCACATGCTTCAACTGCCTAACAGATGGTATCATAAACAGAATACTCATGAAAATCAGAAACAACAGGGAGAAAGGCCAGATAATAAATCAGTGGCTCACTTTTTGAGTAACTAAGTGACTATGAAATGACTGAGAAATTTCATGATGTCAGAAGCAGTTTCATTTTCTATAATTTCTCCTTTTAACGTATTCTCCTAGAGTCTTATCTTCCTATTTATCTCCTTATTTTTCTAGGTTACAGGGACTGTTTCACGGGGCTTCAAACTGCACAATTCTGAGTCTAATTATCTCTTTCTCCTCACACCATTTCCGTACTACATTTAGAAGTGAAGATGGAGGGAGAAAAACACCACACAAAGGAAGAAAGGAGATGCAAAAACAATACAGAAAACAGAAGAAAAAAGGAAAATGACAAATGAAAAACTGTGCTGTAATACTGATACCTGTGACAAAAGGGGAAAAAAGCATTCCATGTTCAATGATGTGGGAAACAATGGATTTCAGTAAGGTTAAACAAACTTATTCATGGCAGATATTCTCAGAGCTTTTGGCATTTTAATTCAGTGTCAGTGTATCTCAGCCCTATGTGAACATAGAACCCTTTTCCATACATCATTTATTTACATATCCTGAGACAATGTTTAGTTGAAGCCAACTTGACAAATGCTGTACAAGGTAAGAGTGACAGCTAAAGTTAAGTTAGGATTCAAGTACAAAGAACTTAGGAATTAAGAATAAACAGCTAGAAATTGATTATGACTTAGTTGACAACAGGATTTCATTGATGACTTTTGAGCAGGACTACTGAAACCATCAAACATACATTTGGTACTCAGAAATCTTGTCTTGATAGAGATTCGTACTAGTGGGGATTCATCAAATCACAAATCCACAAAATTAGAAAGGATTTACCATGAAAAATTGTTAAAGTTGATGCTTGAATATGTGCTACTACGTCCTTGCTAATGATTCACACAGCTGCCAGTCTGAGTTCTTCTAATAAAGAGTGCTCACTACCTCCGAAGGCTGGCTATTCCACCTCCGGACAAGCTAAAAGTGCTTTCTTATGGTTTCCAACACAAGGTTCTATACCTAACTTTTGTAGTCACAGAGAATGAGCTAATTTTCACTTCTGTGTGATAACCCTTCAAATATTTCAAGGCAGCTTTCATGCCTCCAATATAATCACCCCTGGGCCCATAAACATCCCTCTTTTAGGCTCAATATTCTCCTCCTTTACCCATCTTTCCTTTAAAACTTCTCTTAAAGGAGTATACATCACTTACATACACTACCCTTGGTTACATTATTTCTTTCCTTCCTTCTTTGTTATACATTCTCTTACACCAGAGGTCAGTGCACTTTTTTGGGTAAAGATCCACATGGTAAATATTTTTGGCTTTTCAGATGACACAGTCTTTGTCACAACTATTCAGTTCTGCCATTCTAGCATGAGAAGTCACTGGCGACACATTAATGAGTGTGTACCTGTGTTCCCAAGAAAACCTTTCAGACACTAAGTGTGGAATTTTGTATAAGTATCACATTACAAATATTAATCTTCTTTTAATTGTTTCCAACCACCTAAAAATAGAAAAGTCATTATTGCTTGCAAGCCATGCAAAACATGTAGGGGGCCAGAATTTGCGAAGTCCCATTTTAAACTACAGATTTTCAAATTACAAAAAACAAAAACTGTGCTGCCTTGATTTGCCATGCCTTTTCAATGGTTTACGAGTCTACGCAATGTGAACTTCTCCATTTTCTTGAACACTAGGACGTGCAGCTCTACCTTTAATGATGTGGTATCTGCAGTGAGATGTGTTGCCCCTTAGTGTGTGGTGAATATAAATCACCCCAGGCACCAAGTTCAAATATCCTTTACCCCAATACTCAGCTTCAAAGCATTAATTCAAAAGGCACAGAAAGCATCAGTTGACTTGAGGAGACTTACTGAAAGAGATTAAAGAAGCTTTACATTACATTTCCTATGTACTAAAATCCTAGACACTAAGCCTACCTAAGTCTGAATGACAGAAGGTCTGTGCCTGTTAGGGTTGAAAGACAAAAGCAGCTGAATGAGCAAGGGCAAGAAAAAGTACACTCCACATTGGAGCCTCTGAAGATGTGGCTAATAATCTATACGGTCAGGATTTTCTTGCACAATTCTTAGTAAAATAAAATGGGCATTTTTTCTTGTTTAGTCTCTTACACACCATCTCCAGAAAATAAATTTTAAATAGATACCTTCATCTATATAGATTCTGGGACTTGAAATACTGCCCAGATTCTGAGTCATTTTGAATCTCTATCATGCTAACAGTAATTACAGTCTATACTAGAATTTCATGACTCAGGATCCTTGGCAGTTAATTGAGAATTAATAGTCAAATAAATATATACTACTATTTTTCAAACAAGTATCAAATGTTGTGATGCTTTTCATAACTGCTGCCACATAAGCACTGCTATTTATAAAATATTATGTCACCTTCTCACAAGATAATGCATAACTATCTTTAGTAATACATTATTTTTATCTTTGATTGTTAGTGTATTAATTGTATCTCTGATTGTTAGAACAGTTCAGGGCCCTAAAACACGACAGCTGCATAATAAAACACATGAAATTTACAACTGCTTATTCAAGCTCATGAATAAACAAAACCTGCAGGAATGACAGGATTTATCTTTAGGAAAAGGTAGATGAAGAGAAAAGGAATGAAGTGGACCTCAACACACTGGTACATTTCCTCCCGTTCCATCCAAATCAGGTCCAATTGTCAGAGTCTATGCAATAGAAGCAAATCTAAGTGCAAAGGATCCATGCTCATGATCTCACTGAATGCTTACTAGGTGAGGTTCTAGGCTGATTTCCTTAAATATAACAGTTGCACTTCAAGGTGAAGAGACCAGTAGGAGGACTGGTGGTGTAGCTCAGTGATACAGCATTTGCCTAACACATGCAAGGCACAGGGTTCAATCCCCAGTATCCAAAACAAAAGAACAAGTAAGGAAAAAAATGACTCTGGAACAGATTGATGGCACATTTGCCAAAGGAAGAAAAAAAAAAAAGATGAACAATGAAAAAACAGAAATATAAATTTGAAAACTGTTAGTGTAGTTAGAGATAGACATTTACCCACTTGGACTAGAACAGTGATTTTCCCAATGTAAACTGATCATATCACACTGCCCTGGGGAATTCTTGGAAGGACTCCTCCGTACTGCCTGTAGACTAATGACGGACATGGAGGTCTTCAGTACTGCAGACACAGCCCTTTATTCTTTGGCTGCCAGGTACCCAGCCTCATCTTCCAAAACTTTCCTACTCACACCATGTCGTACCAACCCACTTGCAATCTCTGAACATGCTGGGCTGATTTATACCTTCGCATATCCTGTTTCCACAACCTGGAATGTACTCTCAGGGCCAACTCCTTCTAGTTTTTCAAGACTTGCTTCCTCTTCTGTGAAGCTATTCCTCTGATTCCCTTGCCGCAAGGCAAAGTTAAACACTACCTCCTCTGTCCTTCCCTCTGTGATAAGACCTTTTCAAAATTAAGGCAGAAAAGGGACATTTTAGTCTTTCAAGTACCGGAGGAATAACAGATCCCTATGAGCATAAATATATTTGGTTTTTAACAATTTAGTTCTATAGTGAACAAGAATGCACTGATATACTTTACAGTTTACCAATTTTACCATTGTTCAGATTTCTCATATTTCATTAAGAATGTAATGCTCTAAAATATCTATATTAGCTGTTAACATATAATTAAGTACTAACATATAAAATGACAAATCACGAGTTTCCTTTGTGAAATTTTCCAGACTAGACTTCGTAAGCAACAAAGAGAAATGTTATTATGACTACTAACTAAGTAGGAAATTGTCTACTTTCAGTTTATTCTTCTGAATTATCTATAAAGAAAACCCTTTTCTGACTGAACAGAGAATTTATAAAACATGCTGTGCTGAGCTAATAACCTAATTAACATTTACTAGCCACTGTGATAAAACTATAAAATGGGAAGCAAGTTAATAAAAAGATATAGCAATATTTTCTTTAAAAGTATTTTTTCTTCTACACTTCTGAGGAACGTCATTTTCTCACTTTTAAAAAAAGAACATTTTCATTAATAATAAAGTTGTGATTTGAAAACAAATAGTAATCACATGAAATTTTTATTACACTGCATTCAACAGTGTAAGATTCTCTCTCTGAGATACTATCAGAAAAATTCATTCAAGCTACTACAAAAGACTGCAGTTGCAATAACTAATTACTAATACTCAGCTGCAACTCCAACATACATTGCTACAGGCAATGTGCACACAGCTCCTTGAACCAGCTGAAAAGTAAAAAGCTCCCAAGAGGTTTCAAGGTAAGAATTTTTAACTACAATTAAGAGTCAAAGCAATCCTGCATAAGACGCAAAAAATACTTTATCAAGAAATGTTATTTCAGAAAATCAAAGTTTCCTTTTTCTAGACGTTCCAAGGCATTACTGATTGAACTTTTTCCACACATCCTATGCAGTAAATTGACAAATATGCTAGATCCTTTGGACCTCTCGGGTTCTTCTCAAATTTCCCAGGCATGTGACAATCTGTCACTAGATGAACAAGCGTAATACCCTGACATCCATTCCCTAAAAGCAATAGCAAGAAAATTAATGAGCTAATACTGGTAAGGGGATGGGTAAGCATTATATAAAATTGAACATTTGATATTATATATATATACAAAATATATATGTATATTTATATATAATGTATATAGATACACACACAAAATATATATGTATATTTATATATAATGTACATAAATACACACACAAAATATTATCATTTCTCCTTATGGTCATTTGGTAAAAGTGTTTTTAATTCTGACAAGTTTTAAATATCCTAAGACCAAGACTCTGTTCTAAGATATTTTCTTCTTAGGAAGAAAATGGTAGGGCTTCAAGCTTAAAATTTTGAGTCTAACATAGCCTTCCTACTTGTTTATGTAGTTCAATAGAGACTGATTACGTACTTAAAGACCACACAAGTTCTCAGAGAAAAAAATGCAATCTTTTTAGCACAGAGAAATGGAAGTAAAACTCATTTTCTCTTTTGTATAGGCAGCATTTTTAAATGCAGAAGAAGCTCAAAGAAATCGTCAACCTTTAGCTGACGGCTTTCAAAGTGAGGCATATTTGGAAGTGGAGGTTTGTGCCTTTAAGCACTTTATGACTGTTAAGTCAGAAGCCATGAATTCAGTACTTTGAGATCTTTTACATAAAATGTAACTCTAGGGATTCTACTTTTTCTAAGAAGTATTTCACATTATTTATTGGTGACTCTGGGAAAGGAAAGAGTCCTCTTTTAGCTATATTATGTTTTTTAAAGAGAATTTTGTTAGTAAGTGAAGTTCAGTCATCAACAAGGTTTATAATTTAACCACAGTGACACTCACAACATGAATCAAATTACAACCTCTGTATTTCTAAGATGGGATTTTTTTTTCAATGAATCCAGACTCAGAAACAAGTTAATAAAAAGATATAGCAATATTTTCTTTAAAAGTATTTTTTCTTCTACAGTTCTGAGGAATGTCATTTTCTCACTTTTGAATAAAGAACATTTTCATTAATAATAAAGTTGTGATTTGAAAACAAACAGTAGTCACATGAAAGGAAGTAATCACATCTGTTTTTATTTCAGAAATCACAGCTGCCTCTTTCAAGGGGGGGCAGTTTCTCTTCCTAGGTTGTGAACACGATCCTCTGTAAAGGGACAGTTATCTTTAAGATGAAGGAGGAAAGAAATAATCTAGGAATATTAATAATCTATTTGAATAATTCTCTAATTACATGCATTATCATGATATATTCCAAATTAATGATACACACGTATGCATATTTTTAAATGCCTTACTATATATTAAATCCAAAAATATAACCCCAAAATACCCATTAGCTAAAAGGGAAATCAAAATGTAATGACAGAAAAATTTAGAAAACCTTTTAATTAACATAGTCAAATATGAATACATGTATATTTTATAGATTCTTCAGAAATTAGAAATTTCACATGCTAAAAAGTAAGACCAAGTGTCTTCCTTTGTTATAGACAAACTAAAGATCCCATTTTGTGATCTCCTATATAGATAATCTGCTTTTTTGGAAAATACACAGTGGAGGTTTAAATCTCTGGCTAAAGAAAGACTACAGTTTGAAAAAAGAAGATGGAGGAAAGGTATTTTTTGCAAGGGAGTTTAGAGACATCTAGTGGCTGTTAAGAGTATACTTGTTCTTTTTCTTAGAACATGAAATAAGGTTATGTGGTTCTGCATTCACGTTCATATTACAAATAGTATAAGATTTTCTTTATATTTTTAATCTCATTTTACTGCTTCAGTTTAATGATTGCACAAACTGAGATCAACATTAAGCTCTCATCCTTTTTAAAAAAATTAGTAAAATATCACTGAACTGAAACTCAGAACTCAGTAAGTGATCCATCTCAGAAAAAAGGCATGTGTGTTCTAAAACATGATTCACCGACAAATGTAATTAGGCATTTGTCTCTTAGAAGCTGTTGGTGCTGCCCTAAATTATATCATTATACACATAAAACTGCAGATGCCTAAAAATCTTAAATGTGTGGCTATGGAAAGTATTCTCTACTAAACATGGACACAGATGCACTGAACTCGATGGTACCTTAAAAGAGCAACAAATTCACAGTCATTGTCTCTAGACAATCTAAATAAAATTACATTTTCGTAGGCAAACAGAAAAGCTGTTCTACATTGTTCTCAATAATCCACATCCGTAATCCAAAGAACTCTCTCAAACAACTCTTCCTTATATCTAACCTCAATCCTCATGCTACAGATTAACTGTCATCTTTTTTATTTTTTTTTCAGTTGTCCCTACAGTATCTTGTTAATATATACACCTCTTCATATTTTGTACAAGTAAAGCATTGCACATTTAGCCTTTGTAAATGCCATGTTGCTAGATTCACCTGAACCACTATTCCAATTGTTCTAGTTCCTTGTGGATCCTGGCTCCGTCTAAACTATTTGCTAGCTCTGCTGACACTACATCATCCTTAAATTTGATGGGCACACTCTAATGACATAATCTGTGTACCCTGAATTAGTGTTACAAGTTTTCATGTCTGATCTTCCAAAGTGTATGTCAAAATTAATGTCTTCAGTTAGAGCGACTCATTTTTCTTTTTATTCAACTTGGGCTAAAAATATAAAATGAGTAAAAAATATAAAGCATTGTTTCATACTCTAATGAATTTTTAGACAAGAAAATAGTCATGATAGATAGTAACTAGGAAAAAAATGTATGCTATTTTATGATTAGTCATAAAATCATTGTTCGCATTGCTTGTTCCTGGGTGCTTTTAATCTTCAGGACACATAAACCTATTTTTGTCTTAATAACCTTGGCTGACGAAAGCTTGATGATGCCAACATTGAAGATGTGCTGCATGTATTTCAGTATTGTCATGAACACCACTCCTCCTAAATAGCACTAGAATTTAACAGAAATTTATGTAGAAAATAATGGAGGATATTGCAGAAGCTAAAATAATCTTTTACTTAATTACTGTGTTTCATAATATTCCTGCAAAGACTCAATGTAGGCAACAATTCCTTTTCATTAAAATAGATCTTTAAGTCATTCACACTGTCTCAAGTATCACTTGGTTAATTCAAAGGGGAAAATGTATCTTTAAAGTGGCAAGCTCTTGGGATCAAAATATTAACAAAGTCGGCATACGCAGCATCATCAATTGTGTGACAACCTGACATAACACTCCTCACGATATGATACAATAAAAAGCCCAAAACATTACTTCTGTACCATTCTTACCAAAAACACTGAGCCTAAGTCTAACAATGAACAAGTGATGAGGTACAATGTTGGACGTTCTACAAAACAACTACCATGGACATTTGTTATAAGAAAAGTAGAGGACTTACAAAAGACAAAACATATCCATGAACCAAATGTAATGCATGACCCTTTCTAGATAATCAATTCAAAAACAGCTATAAAACATTTTGGTGACAGCCAGCGTATTCTGTTCATAGACTTTATACTACATGACACTACTGTATTTATGTCAACATTCTCAGGTGGGATCAAAGGAATATGTATGTATTTTTTAGGAGATATGTGATAAACTATTTAGAGGTGAACACTCATGTTGTCTGCAACTTTTTTTAAAATGGTTCAGAAACATAAACATTTATAAGTATAAAATACAGATATATATATTTCTGAATGTAGAATATAAGTATGTTTCCATATCTCTGAGTATAGAATATAGACTGCATATGTATATATAGATTCTATGTAGTGTAAATATGTATATAAAGAGAAAGGGAGGGAGGGAGGCAGAGAGAGAGCATCCAATGTGACAAAATTCTAACAATAAGACAATCTTGGTGGAGGTTATATGATGTCCAAAATTTTTCAAAATGAAAATAATAGCAAAAGGAATACATACCATGGCAGTTCTAGACTTGATAAACCAGTCAAATCTAAACTGAGGAGCATTCCGTACACACTGCCTTAATTCTTCATACACATTTTCTCTATCAAAGCCCATTTTGTGTAACATACAAATCAAGAATCTATCTTCTTCCTCAGTATAGTTCTTTCCTTTGCTGGTTCCATACTGAATACGCAACTGATGAAATGGAGCCTTGTATCTTGCAATCTGTGTAGATCAACAAAATAGTGCTTTTAATTGGATGTGCAATCGTTTATCACGAAATCAAGTAAAATTATCTATTAAGAATTTGGCATAAAACACAGTACTTTGGCATCCAGGGCTTTCTTGATACTAATCCTTCTTTGAATTCTTGCTTCTCCACGTTCAATTTGAGCCATGATTTTCTCAATGTCCTGTAATTCATTGCAACGTTCCCAAAATACAGCTGAAAGACAGTTATTATTTTAAATTACTATCATTTAAGCAGGGAAATCCAAGAAATTATAGAATAAATAATAGGAAGAATACAATGAACTTACACTTTTTAAAATTAGGATTCAGATACATATATGTATATATACATATTTACTTCAATTATTAAATACTCCTAATATTTTGTTTAAAAATAAGAGCTCAGTAAGGTTTTCAATTATCATTTTTCCTCTCATGAGATAAGAAATTTTTAATTACGCATACTGAATGACTAAAATTTCAAATTATACTTCATATACTGATTTAATCTAAGCTTTTTACTCAAATACAATAGAGAATGGGAATACATGAAGGAAAACAGAAGAGGACAACATGGAAATGTTAACATAGCTACTTAGTAAGCAGCAATGAAAGTGAAATCATTTATCAATTGGCTAAATAATTCCTACAAAGAGGTAATATCTACTGAAGCTATTACTTGCTTCTGAAATCACTCACTAATCTTACTGCATTTCCAGGGACCTACAGCTTCTTTAAACATCAGTAGGATTTTAATTGGATACATACAAAAGAATATTCAAATTACCAATTAACCAACCAAATTTCATAGATGAGCCAAATAATCTCCAGCATTAATGTCACCTCTTGTGACTTCAGTGAAAGGCCTTCTAATGACATATTCTACACTCTCAAATTGTTCATTTTTAGAATCTATCAAAGAAGGTATGTTAGCACACTCTCATTTTTATAAGCACCTGTATTCATTATTCACTCACATATTCATTCAACACATATTTAAATGCCTGCTACATACAAAATACTGTATATTCACAAACAGCCAATCACACATACTTCTCCTATTACTGCAGCCAGCTCAATAAGCCATTTGAAATTTCAACCTGGTGGGCATAATTAAATAGTACTGAGGAAGTCATGCTCCCTGAAGTATTGTCTAATGTGAGGGAGCATTGACATATCCTTTTGTTGTTCTTTTGTTTTTGCAGTGCTAGAAATGGAACTCAAGAACTCATGCATGCTAGGCAAGTGCTCCACCACTGAAATACATCCCCAGCCCATGCCATTTTTTTAAATCACCCTTTTCTTGCAACTATGCACACTGATGGTATCGATAATTTGAAGAAAAATCAAAATATCTCACAGTATGTGCCCTTTTGCACTGTTTCATTCAACTCTTGCTGATAAAATTCTCTTTCCCATCTACTGTTCTCCCAAATGCCTTCAACTTATGTGCTAAACTTGAAAAGAAACAGTAGTCATGCTGGTATCAGTGAATAGGAAATTTATAAACTTGATGTTTTACTATATGAAATAAAAACTCAATATAACCCACCTCTAAAGTCCTTGGTAACCACCAGAAGTACAGTTGCACATTTCCAGGAGGAAAAACAAAGCCTTCTCTAATTAAATATGACTTTTTCAAGCACTTGTACTCTAGATAAACTGAAATCTATTCCTAGGAAGTGTTAATCTTTGGCTTATTTATTGGGATACAATGTTCTTTCTTTCCTACTATTGCAAAAACACAAACTTTCGGTAGGTAGGTTAAATAACTTTGGGCAGATAGCAAAGAAACCTACACCTATGTTTTAACATTATTTCTATAGGAAAAATGGTCTTTATTCTTAACAGCTGATATTCAGAATCAATTTCAGAACACCACCTATTTGAAAGGTAGAAATATCCTATGTTCTATATGTAGAAAATAGATATATCAGTCTATTTTAAATAAGCTTTCTTTTCAGGAGCCTCAGGTTGGATGTGCTGTGATGCAAGAATTAGTATTAATGCCACATACTTCCGCAGCTAAACTGATTCTAGTTAAGGGCAAGGACACACTGAACAGATATTTTTCAAGCGATCTTTTGAGATCTGTTCATCTTGCCTCAAGTTAACAGGGCCCAAATGTCCTGACTGGATTAGACTGGAATCCTGAGAGTGCTTGGTCATCTAAATGGACCTCATATGAACTCTCTCCTTCAGGGATGACGCAGAAAGTAAGACTACTGCAATCCACTGAAATTCCAGTCTCAGGACTAGACCGGAAGAGGGCTAAATTGCAGAGGTAGAAAAGTGGAAAACTAATTCTGTCAATGCTCATCTAATGACCACCCTTGTTTTCTCAGAGCTTTACTTAGCTCTGTTCACTAACTACTAAAGACAGCATCATTCCATTTGTTAGGATAACTCCAATAAACTTTCTTTTAGAAGTACAATTACATTTTATACTTTCACCTACATCTTCTTCACAAAAGTTTAAGAGGGCCAAGGATGTAGCTCAGTGGTACAGTATATACTGACTGCATGCATGAGGCCATTGGGTTTGATGTCCAGTATCATTAAAAAAAATTGTAAAAGATCTCAGACAAAGATATAATTGAACTGATGCTAAAGAGGTGAATAACGTTTAACTAAAACATTATGTTTGAAACTACATACAAACCTGAATACTCCATGACCTCCTCAGGGGACTTGCCCTCTACCTCTCTAGCAATATTATCAATGTCATCTCTTCCGTACTTCTCATTAGCTTTAATAAACTGGTTAAAATCTCGCTTAGTCCAGTTTGTGAAACCCTGTGATCAAAAAGTTACACATCATCAGCAATGGTTAAATCAATAAACCCACTTATTGTCCTACTGAAAGACAAATGTTCTTTTGTATAAAATCACTTTTTAATGTTACAATCAAAAGCTGAATAAATTGTTATAGAAATAAATGCTTTTCTATTTTGAAGGAACATACACCTTTCCAAACATTTAAAGTTGATTTATAGTTTGAAGATATTGTATAGATTTAATTCCAGGTTTTACAGAATTCCATGCTTTATACAAATATGTTATACATATTTCAACTACAATGAAATACAAATATATTAAAATAAAATTATAATATAAATGCTAAAGTCCTGATAGTCCACAATGATTTTTTTCACAGATCTGTCCCCAAACAAATGAAGAGAGGAATGTAATACATTAAATCAAAAGAACACTTTTGAAAATCAAAAGAGAATAGAGAAGAAAACTCTATAGCTCTTTATAGCTTTCCAAAACAATAGTAATTTTTTTTATCAAGACTGCATTCATATTGAATTTCCATGAACAGAATATTATTGGGCCACTGAATTTCTTTACTATAATATAGAACAATTAAGCATTAATGGCCTAACCAGGAAGTGACAGACCAAGAATTTGCTACCTATTCCTTATGTCCCTAACCAGAATTATTAGGGTGATTCATATCCCAGACACTGCAATTTTACATCTTTGGATTTTACATCTTTGTGTTGGATTTTTCTTTCTTTTGGATTTTACATCTTTTGGATTTTACATCTTTCTTTTGCACTTTACATCTTTGTGATTCACATCCCAGACATTGCAATTTTACATCTTTGGAAAGAACCCAAATGCCTATCAGCCGAGGGATGGATTTTTTAAAATATGGTCTTTTTATGCAATGGAGTACTACTCAGTCAAAACGAAGGGTGAACTTGAGAAATTTATAGGTAAATGGATGCAACTTGGGGCCATACTCCAGTGAAATCGGAGTATTCAATTTTACATCAAAATCTTTTGACAAAGATTTCTTAATTTTCACCAGCAGAGAAAGATAATTTAAAATAAATTCAACTATGAGGGGCAAAAATATTGAAACTTCATACCCACATCATATTGTACATGCATTACACAGTGTAAGCCCTAACTTTATTTTGTGTTCAGGAAATGAATTTTTAAAATAAAACAGGAATATTCAAATGTTTGATTTTATTCTATGGTAAGTCCTAAAACTGAGCCAATTGTATTTATATTTTCAAGCTAAACTTTGTGACTTGCAGACATTTGGCTCAAAAACTTCTGAATATACTTTGTAAAATTTTATTCATGAAAATTACATGTTACAATAAATAAAAGATGTATATAAAAGAATGTATAAATACAAAGTCTATTTAATTGACACACAATTGGAAAGTGAGTGGATAAAGTATGACATTTTGACACATGCTTACAATGTGCAATGAGAAACTGTCATACCCATCAACTCAAACTTTTATCCATTTTTGTGTTGAAAACATTCATATCCTTTAGTGATTGATGTGAAGAATTTTCTACTACTATGGCTTACACATTGTTTGAAAAATGCTGAGAACTGGGCATGGTGGCACATGCCTGTAATCCCAGCACTCAGGAGGCTGAGGCAGGATTGCCACAAGTTTGTGGCCAACCTGGACTACACAATGAGTCCATTATTATCATGAACTACAAAGGGAGACCCTGTCCCAAAACAAACAAAAAAACTTGAATAAATAAATTTTGCCACAATTTATAATAGCTAAATCTTGGAAAGAACCCAAATGCCTATCAGCCGAGGAATGGATTTTTAAAAATATGGTCTTTTTATGCAATGGAGTACTACTCAGTCATAACGAAGGGTAAACTTGAGAAATTTATAGGTAAATGGATGCAACTTGGGGCCATACTGAAGTGAAATAAATCAGACTCATATGTATAAACACTGTATTATCTCCCTGGCATGAGAAACTGAAAGAGTAAATAAGGACCAAAACGTACAATAGATACTGTGAAATAGGAAGAATTGTTCAAAAGGAAAGAGGAACTAGGGTGGGGGAGTGGGGAAAGAAGGAAGGGAAAAGGGAAAAAAAAAGCAAAACACTAGACAATTATACTAGTAGTTTCTAAGAAAGGTTTGTGCTAATATTGTTTGGAGAAAGATTTATGCCCATATCTTGTACTGAGTCAATATTCTGAAGATAACAATACACAGTGTATTAACTATTGTTATTCTCATATTATTTTGTTATGGAATTTTGTTTTTTCCATAAAATAAAAATACAAATAAAAAACTTTGCTGGCAACATCCTATACTATGGTGGTGTCACATAGTACACATTTTTATTATTTTGCAAGCCTTTTATGCTGAACCACTTTTTTTTAATCTTCTAGAGTTTATTTGGAGAAAAGATACAAAACTCATCTAAGCAGTAATGACTTGAAAGTATTAATATTTTCTTCAAATAGAAACTTTCCCTATTTAATAATTGTTGACTTTTAATTACACAATGATAATCTTAACACATTTCAGAAATCGCTTATCATTGTATCAAAGTTCTAAGGAAAGATGAAATAAATTTTTAAATTACGAAATTATTCCACAAACAAAAGATAGGTAGAGTATAATTTCAGGGGATAATTCACTTCAATCTGCGAAAGAACTTAAAGTTTTGAATTCATGTCAGCAATTATTATATAACAGGATTCAAATGCAGATTCACTGATCTTACTATAATTGCTTAAAAAGCATGTCATAGTTCTAGTAATTGACATATTTTGCATATATGTATTTTCTAACATTTCTCAAAGAAGCATCTTCTGTAAAAGGGGTTATTAATAATGGGGACATATGGTCTAAGCGTGTTTAGAGTGTCATGTCAGGATACTAGGCCAATATAATCAAAAGCGTTATTTATGCTTTTCTTTTTTCTTATTGGTTGACTAGAAGTATTTCAGTCACTTAAAATAGCTTACTTGTGTGAGAAGTTTTTCCTTTTCTTCTGTCTCTTCTAATGTAAGAAGCTCGGCTCCATCAATCTTTTTTTGCTCTTCTCTTTGAGCCAGAGCTGGATTTGGTGTCTCAGGATTCCTTGGCACCTATTAATCAAGAGATGAGTGATGGATACACTATGAGAAAAATTAGTTAGTAAGGGTGTATATATACATTCCAGCCTTATTTCAGTAAGTGATAAAAAGTCATAATCAGAATGACACAAGGTCCTCTCCACATTTGTGCCACTATGATATGCTTAAAGAATCATTTTTATGCCACAAGGCATTTTAAAGTTAAGAACCATCTATAAATGAGTTCCACATTGTATTCTACATTTCACTGTACTGTAGAACAAAGTATATGCTTGTAATATCGTAGTACATGGAATAAACAAAAAGTTTAGCAGTTGAAAAAGAAAGACCGTACCCCTTTGGTACTATATGGCAGGGTAAAGAAGTAGCAGTACACCTACAAATGATGTTCAACACCGACAGCTTCAACATGCGAAAAGAATGGAGTGCTTTTATTGCCTGCCAGGTCTTATTAAGGGAGAGTATTTTTATATAAAATGCAAAATTTAAAAGTGACAGGAAAATGAAGAAGATAAACATGAGAAATAAGAAAATTTACAAGTGAAAGGAGTAGCAAAGTCTACCAATAGCTGCAATGGAACCAGCAGTCAAAGAAAAAAAGACTACAGCAGCAGTGACCAACAGCAGTTGTAAATGGTGTTTGAGGTACAGAGCTGCAAATACATTGACAACTGAGAAGAGAGCTTGAATGAAAACCCCTGAGGACAGAAGCTTAGCTCTCCGAGGAATCAAGCAGCCACCTGTATCTCAAAACTGAAGCCCACAGGGCCTCAGAGTGTCACGATGTCATGGCGAGCACATACAACCAGTATGATTCAGCAATACAGGGCAGCATTCATCATGTGGAGGGATAAACCAAGTCTCAGCCCAAAGCCTCATACCATCGCTGTGCGCACTGCAGCTACAACGCAGCCCAATGATTTAAGAGGGCAGGTACAGAACATGTGGAGTACATTTCACAGCATTCCATTAAGCATGAAAATAAAAGGGTCGGCAGTAAGTCTTCCACTGTTTGGAACGCACTTCTATCATAATTGACTCATTTTCTACGAGTATCAGATAGTCAAAGTTTTATTCTAATGTAATTGTAACACATATTATAGTATATTTTTCTCATTGTTACACATAATTCATAAAGTTCAAACTGCATCGCTGTAACTTCACAATGAGTTTTTAAACTACTGTATCCAATCGATCATCAGATGTAAAATCTGGGCATTAAAAAGCAGATTCATTTATAATCATAGTACTAGACAACCAAATTAGTGTGCATTGCCTAAATATCAGTTATGTCTATAGCACTATGATAAATTGATTGGAATGTGAAAGACATGTTGGACATGCTGCTGCCCACTAGGAGCTCACAAACTAGTTGTAAAATTTTGAGCCATACCTTAAGAATCCTAAAGTTGTGGGGAAATGGAACAATATTCTAGGCTGGAGCAGGATGAGCAAAAGCACGAAGGCGGAAATGTACAGTAAGGAGTGTAGAGCACTTATGTTAGGGCTTGCAGGTATAGCTCATTGGTGGAACACTTACCTGGCATGCGTGAAGCCCTGGGTTCCATCCCCAGCACCACAAAAAAATGTGAGGACTTATACTGAGAAGGAACAAAACACAAGGCCAGGTACAAACATATTTAGCGGGCCCTGAAACCACCCATGAGGCACTGGAGACTTTTGAACAAGGGGGTAAAGTGTCAAAATATAGTGCTTTTGCTGTGAGCCTTGTGCTGGAAGGAATGAAATAGAAAAGCAACTAGAAGCAAAAGAACCTGCTAACTTTCATAACCTAGATAGAGGGTACAATCATCTGGCCTAGGATGGTGACAAATGGACATGAAAAAGAAAATATAAATTAAAAATTAAATGTACTCCAGTGATGAAAATGTTTTGTAAATCTCTTTTCGACAGCTAAAGTCAACTGTAAAATTACAAGCACACCAGCAATTTTATTCCCAAGGATTTACCAAAAGAAATGAAAACATGTTTACGCAAAGCCTTTTATAGGAACGCTCTCACAAGCTTTACTCATAACAGCCCCAAACCAGTGAACAGCTCAGGTGTTGATCGATTAAAAAAATGTATAAGCCAACTGTGGTCTCATCACACAGTGGAATAGTGATCAACTGTGTAAAGGAACAAACCATTGATATATGAGATAACGTAACTGCATCTCTACAACATTATGCTAAATGAAAGCAGCTTCACACACAATGTGTGATTCCATTTATGTGAAATTCTAGAATAACAACCTAATCTATGCAGGAAGTAATGTTAATGTTAGAACAGTAATTACCTCTGGAGAGTGTGTATGGGTACTGTCTCAGAAGAGACACCTCCTAGGGCTGCAGTAGTGAATCTTTATAGAGGTTTGAATTATGGGGTGCATACATTGGTCAAAATACATTGAATAATACACTTAATATTTATTCATTTTCCTGAGTGTAAATTTCATCTTAAAAAAGAAATCATAACAATACTGGACTCTGCCAGGGATATAGCTCAGCAGCACAGCACCTTGCTTGGCAAGCACAAGGTCCTGAGTTTAATTCCCGGGACCAAAAAAAAAAACCACTGGACTCTGACTAATGATATGTATGTTGAAGTGATTCCAAATAAAATGTATTTATGCCTCAAGTCTAAAATGCATTAAACCGGGAAAAATATCCATATTACAGAGGGCTGGAGAAAAGGAAAAGTAAGTAAAAAAGTATATACTGTTAAAGATGTAAGCTGTAAAATATATGTGGTGTATACATGGACATTCATTGTATAACTACTTCAGCATCTTTCTGTTTTAAACATTAAAAATGTTTAATGTTTAAAAAATCACAGATACAGCTTTAAAGTCTATTAGACCCCTTAAATTGCTGGTATGTGAAATTACTTTTGCTTCAAATTTTAATGCAGAAAAACTCTGATTTTAACTTCTCAATCAAATATTTTTAAAATTTCTATGTTCAACAAACCAAATGATAACCAAATGAAAACATCTGATTTATGATAGAAAATTAATATACCCACATAAAATGTTTACTCCTACACAGATACTCCTAATACTAAAGCTTTCCCCCTTTGAACTCCTAATAAAGTTAAAATCAGAATATTATGTAATACCATTAGATTTTCGAATCCACTGCAGAAAATTTCTTTCATACCCACTAATCATATTTAATACAGTAAAGCTTAAGAATGACTTCATCACTGCTTATGTTTACTATCTAACTTCTAGAAGTGGAAGTTATTAAAATACTTGGCTGCTAAAAGGTCTGGAATTTCTATATCCCCTTCCTATTAAAAAAATCTTCTCAATATTCATTTCTTTCAAACTCACTTTTTACCCCATGAGATTCCTATTGACATAAAGTTTCCAGGAATAATTTCAAAGTGTTATATAAGAATTAAGCAGACAAATTATAACAAACACATTCCTAGGGGCTTTCCAAAGTACTCCTACTCTGTATATTACTATGATACCCAACAACACCATAAACATACATTAAAAATTGCCTTTCAAAAGGAAATATCACAATAATTGTTTGGATTACTAGTCAAAGCCTAAACAACTTGTGATTAAGAGCTGTGAAATAGTGAAAATCTTTTTCAAGTCCTGGTTTCTTAGAGGAGTTGAACAAGCATTTCATAGAAATATGGAATACTGAATTAAATGTGACAGCACACAAAATGAAAGCAGTAACCTGAAATCAGCTCACCATATTTTAGTTCTGTCACTGCAAAACAGGTGGCCCACAATGACAGTTCTAAAACTCACAAAGATTATGAAACTTTCTCAATTTGTCAAATGTTTATATGTTTCCCTAAAGAATTCTTTATTAGGGATAAATGTGAGAATTTTCTACAGCTTTCTTCAGCTTCAAATGTAGCAAAAGTTTCACTCTAGATCTTCAATGAAATTTCTAGATACTATGGATTTTTTATATGCAATTTAAAATTCAATGAGGTTACTCTCTTCCAATGTAAGGCTTTACTCAACAAATGTTTCAGTACGGAATAATAATTCCTTTATTCCAAAAAGTAAATGAAGGTTTTGAATATGCCTAACTTGCAACAAGGTCAAAGCTTAGATAGCAGAAAGAACTGATACGTAATGTACAACTAACAACCAAGTGATTAGGGCAAAACAAATACTTGTCTTGGCCTCAAATGAAACAAACCCCTTTAATTCCAGGCCTTATTATCAGCAGTACTGCTGTGATCTTGTTGTGCTGAACACGGAAGGAAGAACAAATAGATAACAAAACTGCAAGTAAAGGGATTCTCAAAAAATATTATTTCCCAAGGGCTTCCAAACTAGCTGCCCCCCACCTCAAATCGCTACACAATAAGACTGTGGGAACTCAAAGTAGAACATTACCATGAACCACAGTGCCCCAAGCTATGCACAATATCATTCTCCCTTTAGTCACAAATCATTTACGCAGAAAGGGGGGAAGGAGTCCCTTTTCGACAGCCTGGGTGCATATATAGAATACCAGGTGACTCCACTATAGCAGTTTTGTTCACCTGAGAATAAACTAGCTCCATTCACTTTATGGCCCTGGTGAGTTTTCAGAGATATTGAGGAGGGGGTCAGTGCTACATATTCATTAAGTAGATATGTCTAACAGTTATATATTACACATCGCCCTTGAAGCTGTTGCGGATGATAACATGCCATGCTAATCTCTCTAGAATCTGAACTCAACATGAAACCCACCCAATTAAAGAACCCACCTTAGCTCAGGTCCATAGTTCCTGGTAAAGAACAAAAGAGACAAGGTTCAGAAAGGACCAACATCCAGAATATATTCTTATTTGTTTTGTAAATCCTCAGCTAGGCATGCACAGGGAGAATCAATGCAAGTCTTAGGACAATACAGAAGCAATCCATAATGGGGCTGAAGAGACACAAGGCCAAGAGCAGAACAGTAGGGCGTTGGGTCTCCCTCCACCAGCACCAGCACAGTCCAAGTTGCCACTATCTTCCCACATTTTGATAGTTCAAGAGCCTCCTGGCTGGTTTCCCGGGATAAACTCCCCATTCTCTGCATCACAGCCAGAGTGATCCTTCAGAAATATAAATCTGATCATGCTTTCCCACTTATAAACTGTATGACTTTAAGCAAATTAGTCAACTTATGTCCCAGTTTCTTCATCTGTGAAACAAGCAGTGGCTCCAGGGCTGTTATGAGGATAATGATCTAATATGTATAAAGAACTTGGGACAGTATACAACACAATTAGCCCGAATGAGTATCTTTCACCACCTGCCCACCCACCTCCCCGTCTCAGAAACATCTCAGTGGTGTTTGCCTTGCTCTAAAGTTCAGCCTCATTACATTATCTATAACGCTCCATGTGACTGGTCTCTACTGTCGCACCACCTGCATGGTTGCCTTCTTGCAGTTCCACAAAGGGGCCTCCTTCTTCCCACCTCAGGGTCTTAGCACAGTAGGTGCCCCCGCCAAAGCTCTTCTCTACCACACGTCCCGTAGCTCACACACATCTCTCTAATTTCAATTTGAATGGCACTCACTTAGGGCACACTGCAGTGCTGTCCCAGTCCACACTAGGTGGCTATGTTATGCTCTCTCATAGCTCCCTCAGTAAGTACAGAACTGCACAGATAAGGACATCCTTACACCGTGCTGTTTGTTTAATTTCTGTCTCTGCCATTATAATTGCAATTACCTGGGTGGGGAAGGACCCTGCCCACCTTAGTCACTACTTTATCCCAAGTGCTTGGCACAGTACCTCAAACAGACCAGTGCTCAATAAATGAGGACTAAATGAAAAAGTCCTTCGTTCATTCATTCTCATTCTGCTTCTGACACTTCTTCGTGGGAGGTGAGGAAGAGGTCACTATGGGCTATAATACAGCATGAATTCCATGCCACCTTCCTTAACCCCACTCACCCCTTTCCTCTCTACTTACACCTCTTCTCCCTCTTCCTTTCTAGCACCATTCACAGCTATGCCTTCACTGCCTCATCTTCTGAGGTTTCCTTCTCTGCCATATTCTTCCAGCTGGCCATCACCCAAAGAGTCACTGTAAGCTCTCACCCCTCTAACCACAAACTGCCTGTAATGAAAGACACTGTTTACATCCAGATCAGATCTGTGACTAGAATGTGGTGAGCTACATAATTATCTTGGGGAACAAAATTTTAGTATCTCCAAAGAAGGAGCATAAACAGGTCTATCATTGAGAATGATTTTTTATTGCTGCTACTTGACTACACTTGGCCTACCTCCCAAATGACATATCACCACCATAAACACAGTCCTTATTTAGGACATTGGAAAGAAGCAGGGTTATATCACATGCAGAAATAGCCCAGAATGTCTGAGTGGAAAGAGCAGAGCATTTGAATATTGAGAATTGGGTTAGACTTCAGCATCTACAGCAACCTTGAGCAAGGCCACTTAACTGCTCTGAATTTCCTCACCTATGATTTGGAGATGATAATAATACCTATTTCGTGAGGTTGTTATGCATCCAATAAAATATTGTTCAAGTACTTATAAACTATGAAATGTGCCACATATATTTAGTTTATTACTACCTGAGGTCTAACATTTCAATATATTGTCAAATCTCACTAGGATCAGTCAATAAAAGTATAGAAGATAATCTTCTAAACCTATATTACGAACCTTTTAATAAGATAATATCTATTTGTTTGGTATATGAAGCTAATTATTGTTTTATCTGCTTTTATTTTTCATTTTAAATCTATAACCTAGCTATTTATTCTGGCATATCACTCTTTTCACTTTCTTTAAAACTGGTCTTATGCCTGTTATATTACAAAGCTAAGGTGATTTAAAAAAATAACGTGGTTCTGGCACAGAAATAGGCATGAGGATCAGTGGAACAGAAAAGAAGATGTATAAACAACCTAGGCACAATCAGCCATCTGATCTTTGACAAAGGATCCAAAAACATGCTGGAGGGAAAATAGCCTCTGTAACAAACGGTACTGTGAAAACTGGCTATGTACTTGCAGATCTAGACCCATGTCTCTCACCATGTACTAAACTAAAATGAAAATGGATCAAAAATCTAAATACAGCTAAAAACAGCTGGACTTGGTAGTGCATGCCTATAATCACAGCACTTGGGAGGCTGAGGCAGGAGGATCTCTGTGAGTTTGAGGCCAGCTGAGGCTACATAGTGAGACCCTGTCTCAAAAATCCCCCCAAAAAGCAAAGATCTAAGTATTAAAACAAACCATATTGTGGTAGAAACTGACAAAGCTTTTGATATAGTTGTAGGCAAGAACTTCTGAAAAGAACCCCACTTTCACAAGAAATAAATCCAACAATAGACAAAATGGGATTATATTGAATTAAAAAGCTTCTGCACAGCAATGGAAACAACCAACAGAGTGAAGAGACAACCTACAGAATGGAGAAATATTTTGCCAGCTATTCCCTGGACAAAGGACAAATATCTAGAATATATAAAGAATTCAAAAAAATTAGACACAGAATAAAAGACCCAATCAAAAAATAGGCAACTGAACTGAATAAGCACTTCTCAAAAGTACAAATGGCCAATAAATACGTGAAAGAATGTTCCACATCTCTGGCCATTAGAGAAATGCAAATAAAAGCAACACAGATTCTATCTTACCCCAGAAGGAATGCCTATCATCAAGAAATCAAATAATAACAAATGCTGATTAGGAAAAAAAAAAAAGGAACTCCTTCTACATTGTTGATGGGAATGTAAACTAGTATAATCACTATGGAAATCAATGTGGAGATTCCTGAGAAAACTAAAAGTAGGAATTCCATTAGACCCAGCTATTTTCCTACTAGGTATATTCCCAAAAGAGTTAAGACATTCATTACGGTGACACATGCATCCCTATGTTTACAGCCGCACAACTCATAATAGCTAAATCTTGGACACAGCCTATATATCCATCAACAGACAAATGGATAAAGAAAATGTGGCACTTATACACAATGGGGTACTACTCTGCTATAATGAAGAATAAACTGGAGTCATTTGTAGGAAAATGGATGTACCCTGAAACCATAATGTTAAGTGAAATAAATCAGACACACAAGGTTAAATATTGCCCGCTTTCTCTTATATGAGAAACCCAAAGTTTAAAGAAATTAAAGAGCAAAATAAAAGGCAGATAATGGGAAACAGGGAGACAGATCTTTCACATATGGGAAGGGGCCCAAGAGATGGAAGGACGAGGAAGGGAAGGAAGTGGAAAAGGACATACAAAGAATTAAGAAGTGTGATGCACATGTACCAACTCCCCACCATGAATGAAATCATCATGTGGTGCAAACATGTACTAATAAAACTTAAAATTTAAATTAAGAAATAAAATAAAAATATATTATTATAGGTATTACTCTTGAAATATTGGATAATTCTCCATTAATCCCTATTTGTGCTGATTCTCTTGGGTGATTCAGCAGTTTGAGACTTTACTTCTAGTTAAATCTCCTCTTTGGTTTTAAAAATGTTGTATTTACTTTTACTCACATTAATATGAAACACCTAGTCTAGATTAACAGTTTATTGTACCTTAAAAGGTTATATTACACTAATCTAAAAATTGAAAAATTACCTTATAACCTATCGTCTTCCGATAATAAAGAATTTCCTTTTCCAGGAGCTCAAATAAACGTGGTGGGAAAAATTGAAAATCCTGAACATTTGGCTGTTTTGGAGGACGTGGAGCCTGTGAGGGGAAAATGCATTACATATATATTTGTTTTAATGAATTATATGAAGCGAACATACTTAATGTTACTATTTTTATATAAGAAAAGTAAATACAATGGAATCTATTTATATAGCTAGGCCATACTGAGTACTTTGTTGTATTGTTAGATTTTAGGGACTATGATTTGGCAGTGCTGCAAATAAATCTGAATTTTAGACCATGTCACAAGATAACCGCACTGTAGGCCTTCAGAACTGGCCTTGTGCTCTTTTACCTTTGGAATCTTTGGCTCACTGACACGCAAAGCCTCTCTAAAGTAGGCATCCACTGCGTAGTTTGCTTTGCGTTCTCGTTTGGGAGGTTCAATCCATTCCACCATACCAAGCTATGTACGACAAGCAAGAACAAGGGCTTTAATTACTCCAAATTGTTTTAGCACCATGAAGGACATCAAGGCTGAAGAAGCATGAGAAAAATCAAAGCTGTTAAAATCAAAACATGCTTTATAAATCACAATTATGCCTCCCAACTTCCAGAACCTGTACTGTACACCAAGTTTAGGTGCAAAAGTGGTTTCTTTTCCTTTGTGAAAGCAGTTTAAAAATTAGTTCTTCCTCAGTAACTGAGAATTTGTATAATCTTCTTAGTATTCTGTGTCAATTTAAATAAATGGTAACCAACAGAAGAAAAAAGTAATATCGATTCTGGTTACTGAGGTAAGTGCACAAATTATAAAATAGATGAGAAGGGTAAATGAGGAATATCAACATGGCAGGCATTTATCCATCCTCCATAGTTCAAGAAAAATGTTCAAATGAAAACTTCTGGAAAGGTGGCAGAAGAATAGTGGTAAAAGTCAATGAAATCAAAAAGACCTAGATGAATCCAAATTCTGTCATTTTACCAGCTGTACAACTGTGGGAAATGATTATTAATTTATCTGGATTTTCATCAGAATTATTGTATCAGAATAATTTATCAGAATTACTTTGTCTGTAAAATGAAAATGATAATACCTACCTTGAGGATTCAATGCAACCATATGGGGCTGGGGTTGTGGAATGTATGCTTAGCATGTGCAAGGACCTGGGTTTAATCCCCAGCACCAAAAAACAAACTAAAGTGACAAAATTCATGAAAGCATTAGTTAAATGGCCCAGAGTTAAATGTAAGGTGCTATTAAACTTCCAAAGTAGTGTGAACAGTGATCTGGTAACATTACAAAATTTTGCTCCATTATCAGCCAGAAAATATATCTCAGTAGTCAAAAAACAAAATTGACAATGCAAAGTTCTAGAGTTTGAGGAATGGGTTTCTAACGCGTATGTTTTTCTTATTTCAAAGTGTTTAGCCCAGTGACATTACACAAAATAAGACATTAATGACCTAGAAGAAGCCACTAATCTACTATTAATTTCCTCAATCTACTTGCTCTTATCTAAGGGATAAGTTCCAACCTTGGCATTATTTTGAGAGTGGCTGATAAACTAAGATGACCAGGAGGGTTAGTGATCTACAAACCATTTGGAGAAGTAAAGAGCAAAGTCAGGCATCATGGTAGCATTCATACACAAGAATGTCTATACAACAGAAAAAAAAACACAGTTCTTTGTTGATCTATAAGATTAAAACCAATATGAAAATTTACAAGGAAGTACATTTCTACTCAATATAATTTAACGACTATGCATTATGTACCTACTGTATCACCTGCAACTCAGTGTCGAGGGTACAAAGATGAATAAAATAATCTCTTACATCAAGGAGCACATAAATCAGGCTGGGGGTGTGGCTCACTAGTAGAGCACTTGCCTGGGATGCTCAAGACTCTGGGTTCAATCCCCTATACCACAAGTAAAGGGCCCTATAAGTCAAATGAGAAGTTTTCTGAGAAACAGAAAATATAAAGCAGTGAAAGTATTCTGGGAAGGCTAAGACACCCAACGCGATAACACTTGAACACAGGCGGGGTATCTGTCCTAGATGCTCTCAGTGGGATTTCTTGATTACAAGAAGGATTAAAGTAAATGACTTTTAAGGTCTACTCCGAGGCTAAGGATATTACAATGTGATGTTTAAATAAAATGGGAAATACCACTGAGAGTGTAGCTCAATGGTAGAGTGCTTGCCTAGCACGTGCAAGGCTCTGGGCTCCACCACTAGAAGAAAGGAAAGGAGGGAGAGAGAGAGGAGAGGGACGGAGGGAGGCAGGGAGTGAAGAGGGAAGAAATACCCACCACAGTACACTGAATCTTGTTTTTCATCCCAGATGGATTAATATGAGTTGATATAATGGAAAAAAATTCTATTAACAGCCAATATTTATTTTTCTCAATTGCAGTGAAAATAAATTACTAATAGTTTAAATTAACTCTCTTAAAGTAATGTATTTGATCATTTAATCTATACTTATTTGAAGGTCTGGGTATTCAAATTTGAAATAAATGTTAAAGGCCAATTCCTGAATTTTGAGAAACAATCATGTTGAATTGGTTTGTCCTATATTAGAGTACATTAGTAATATCTTATTCAAGGTAATTCATTGAGAATTAATGTCAACCATCATGACTTAATAGGCACAGTAAAGAAATAATGCTACAGGCTTAACAAATGATAAATGAAAATCTACCTTAACATAGAATTCCTGTGATTTATAAAGAATACTCCCTCAAACTTTCAGTTTCTTTCAAAGGATAATTTGAAACTAATTTAAGAACCTATCCAGGGCTGAGCGTGATGGCACACACTTGGAATCCCAGCATTCAGGAGGCTGAGACAGTAAGATCTCTGTGAGTTTAAAACCAGCCTGGGCTATATAATGAGTTAAAGGCCAGCCTGGACTCTGTCTCAATAACAAGACTCTGTCTCAAAACAAAAACCTATTCAGAAAACATGAATGAACAGAAATAAAATATAATCTCATTTCATGATTTCAAAAACTCTGACTTTAGACATACTACTATTATTATTGTCAGGCACTCAATTATAAAAACACAAATTACCATTATTATTAAAATTTGACTATATTTTTGCATCATTATTTTGGTAGAATCAGAAGCATGGGAAAATCTGTTACATTAGAAATAGACAATTATTTTACTATGACTTGATTTACTCTAAAAAATGTGGATGGGGCGAGGGGTGGGGCTCAGTGAGACGACATACATAGCACATGGGATGCCCTCTCATTCTATCCCCAGCACTACAACAAAGAGTGAGGAAAAGGTTTCAGTGGCATTTAGACTCTATTAATATTTCCTCACTGTATAAAACACCCCTAGTACCTGTAAGCCTATAGAAATAATTATAAAATTCAGATCACATAATTGGATCTAAAAAGAGTATTAGGAAAGCAATTTCTACCCTGTACAGACAGGTCATCAGCCCATCTCAGCAGGATAGAACACAGGCAATCTTACTTAGGATTACAAGTACACAAATATAAGTCAGGAAATAAAAACAACAAAAAACTATCAGAAGGAAATGACGGCAACAAAGCATTAGCAGCATACTAGTTGCAACGCAAAAATGGTTCACTTCTTATTTTTTAGTAAATGCAAGACATATGAGATTTTTTTATTTTAACAAAACGCATTTCTATCAGTTCAAAAACATGACAGCCTTATGGAGCAATCTGAGCAACAAAATAAATAATGACAGAATTGCATTTTAATGAAAAGTAAATATCCATGAGTTCATACAGATAACTATCTGAAAACATAAAGAAGTGGGGAGAAAAACCAGCCTTTCCATACTAAAAAAAAAAAAAAATCCCAATTCATAAAAATAGATGGAATGAAGTAAATACCAAACTGCCAGGAGGCAAATACCACAATAATGACTGTGGCAGGCAAACCACCAATAGATGCTATGGTCAGTGAGTAGAAATATGAGATCCTCTCCCCCAAGATATCAACTCCAGAAAGGGAAATGGTAAATTTACAGGGGAGAAACTCAGGAGACACCACCTCAACTAAGCGATCAAGTTTAATATTATCAATAAGAAGACATAGCCGCATCATGTATGCCCTGATACATTATCCTGAGGACATAATATTCCTTCTTTGGTGTTCTTGTCAAAAATGCATAATTGCAGTCAAATAATGAGAAAAAAATCAAACAAACCCAAGGTGAGAGATCAACTATGACATAACAGGTAAATACTCTCCAAAAGTGTCAAGGTCATGAAAGGTAAACAAAAACTAAGAAACTGTCACAGACTAGAAGACACTAAGGACACACAGCAAGAAAAATGCAATGGGGGCCAAGAAAATCAGAAGAATCAAGCCCCACACAGTGAGAGAAATATTTGTAGAAGACATATCTGATGAAAGGACCACTATCCAAAATATACAAAGAACTCTTAAATATCAACAATAAGAAAATTAAACCACCCAATTTTTTAAAAATAGGCAAAAGTCCTGAACCAAAGAATACATTTAGATGGTAATTACTTACTGTATATGAAAATGTACTCAACATGTCATTAAGGAGTTGGAAACTAAAACAACAATGATATACCACTACACAACTATTAAAATGGTGAAAATTCAATAACAATGACAACACCAAATACTGACAAGGATGTGAACTAACAGGAACTCTCATTCACCCTTGGTAGGAAAACAAAACAGCATATCCATTTTGGAAGACAGGTTGGCAGTTTCTTACAAAAGTAATCATACTTTTACTATAGAATCCAGCAAGCGTGCTCCTTGGTATTTACCCAAAGAAACTGAAAACTTATGCCTACAAAGAATCTGTACACAGATGTTGATAGCAGCTTTATTCATAGCTGCCAAAACTTAGAGTCAATCCTGATGCCCTTCAGTAGGTAAATGAAGTAAATAATAGTGGTAAAACCAGACAATGGACTATTTCTCAGTGCCAAAAAGAAATGAACTATAAAGCCATGATAAAACATGGAGGAAACCTAAATGCATATTACTAAGCAAAAGAAGCTAATCAGAAAAGGCCACATACAACTATATGACATTCTGGGAAAGGCATACTATGGAGACAGTAAAAGATCACTGGTTGCCAGGAAGGAGGGATGAACAGGCAGAGCATATAGGATGTTTAGGGCAGTGGATATATGTCTACACATTTGTCAAAATCCATAAAATGTACCACAAGAGAGGACTCTAATGCAACTGATGGTCTTTTGGGGTTAATAATACTTTAACATAAATTCGTGACTACAATACACGCACAGCTCTGGTGTGAGATGTTGATAGTAGGGGCGGCCATATGTGTGGAGGGGACAGGGTATATGGGAACATAGCACATCCCACTTAATTTTGCTGTGAACCTAAAACTGCTCTTTAAAATAAAATCTATTATTTTAAAAAAATAGTGGCCAGGTGTGGTGGCACACACTTGTAACCCCAGCACACTGCGAGACGAAGGCAGGAGCACTCTGAGCTCAAGCATAGCTTGGGCAACTTAGCAAGACCTTGTCTCAAAATACAGAATACAGGGCTGAGGATACAGGGCAAGTGCAAAGGCCACAGGTTCAATCTCCCACACAGAAAAAAAAATGTAATGGGTAATCTCAGATTGGATCCATGGGAATAGGAAAATGGCGTTAGGGAAAGAAAAAATGGTGTCCAAGGTTCAATAATTAAACTAACACATTAGGGGAAGGTGGGAGAATAATATATGTAAACTCCACTATTCTTGCAATCATTCTGTGAGTCTAGTCATTTCAAACATCAAAAACTTTAAAATTGCAGCCTTAGCTGGACAAGATGGGCCATGCCTGTGATCCCAGCACTTTGGGAGAGTTAGGCAAGAGGATCACAAGTTCTACCTCAGCTTGCAACTTAGTAGCTTAGTGAGGCCCTGTCTCATAATAAAAAATACATCTGGGAATATAGCTCAGTGTGGAGGACGTGGGTTCAATCCCCAGTATCACAAAAAAATAAAATAAAATTACAGCTTTAATTTCAGTATAAAGAAACAAAATAAACAGAACTGTCTTTTACCACAGACACTTCATGTACGTTACACGTATTATTTTCAAAAGAGACCACACATAACAAACTTCTTTTGACATATAATTAACTAAATATTAACAATATTATCCCTCATTTACTTAATACTGAATGCTGAGCATTGTGCTAATTATTTCATAAATTTTAACTAATTTCCTCATCAGAATCACTCTATGATGTAACTATTCCAACCTCCATTTGCTAAGTCACAATCTGAGTACGCAAAGTCATTTCATCACTGATAGAGCTGAGATTTCAGCTTGAGTTCACAACTCAACAAAAACCTTATATTGCCCTTCAATAGCAAAGGTAATAATACAGGTTGCATATGTAAAATCTGAAAATTCAAACCATTTTAAAAACTTTTTGAAGTATTTCAGATTTCACATTTTCAAACTAGAATTGTTCAACCCATAAAGTCTATACAAATCTTATAAAATCTGAAAATATTTCCAATCCCAAACATTTCAGATAAGTGATACCTAAAGCAGCAGCAGCAAATGATGAGGATACTGAACCAAAATACATTAAAGATAGCTTTTGCAGGACAACATCTGAGCTACCTCAAATTTCACTCTATAGCAGAGTATTGAACTAGGTAAGTGCCAGGGTTATTTTATAGTTATGAGGAGAAGTGCCAATTTGAGGAAGTAATTGCTAAGAGTAAAGAGTTACCTTCTGTTTTTCTCTATAATCTTCTCCTTCAAACTTGTACAAACTTTGTTCAATGTCCATTCTAAAATTTCTCAGAGAAGTTTCTCCCATTTTCTGCAAACGTTCATTCATCTCTGCAGTCTGAAGATGAATATATTAAAATCAGAAAATTACCATTACATTAATTGTAAAAGCATGAATTCTCTACCTTTTTAATGGTTTTTTTTTAACTTTTTGTTTCTATTTTTGTTTTTTGTTTTCTGAGACAGGACCTCACTATGTAGTCCAAGCTGGCCTGGACTCACTATACAGCCCAGAGTGGCCTCAAACTTGCAGTAATCCTCCCTGCCTCAGCCTCTCCAGTGCTGGCATTACAGGTGTGTGGCACCATATCCAGACCTACCTTTTTAAAAGTCAGTTTTTGGAATCAAATATCTAGTCTGTAAATTTAGAAAGTAGGAATGTAATGTTAACATCAAACTTGAAAATAAATTTAACTTGTCCTTGGCTGATAGGATAGCTCAGTGGTACAGCACTTGCCTAGGATATACAAAACCCTGGCTTGATCTCCAGTACCACAAAAATCAATAATAAAAATTTAAACATTTACCTCATTTCAAGTGTTTTAAATACTTGCATGGTGCTGCCTAGATATTCTTACTTAGACTTTCTTTAAAATTTTTCATCATTGAAAATGTAAACACATTATTATTTACATCATTTTTTTTTGTCTTTTTGAGACAGGATCTCGCTATGCAGTTCAGGCTGGCCTTGAGCTCACTTTGTAGCCCAGGCTGGCCTCAAACTCTCAGTGATCCTCCTGCCTCAGCCTCCCGTGTGCTGGGATTACAGGTGTGCGCCCCCATGCCTAGCTACATCATATAATTTTAATTTGACAAGTAGTTAATGTTAAAATAAAAGCAAAGTTGAACAGCAACAATATGTTTTGCATACTATTATGAAACATGCTAACATAAGACTAAGACTGTTGAAAATGTAGGATATGAACCTCAAAATAAAAATCTTCTGAAAAATAAATTCGATAAATTTATATAAGGCATAGCAGTAAAGATCTGGGTATGATTTGTCCCCAAAAAGCTAATATGCTGGAAGGCACAGTGCCCAGTATAATGGTACTGAGGTGCTGGGGCCTTTTAGAGATGGTGATTCAGACTTTAAGATGGATTACCCTCTTCTCAGGTGTGAGTTGAGTCTCATGAGAGTATACTCTTGATCTTGAGTAACTGGATTAATTACCACAAGAGTGGGTTGTTAAAGAACCAGTACGACTTCTTCTGTCCACTGTATTGCTTCCTCTCTCACTATGTGATTTCTATACTATCAACCATCACTGGAGCCAAAGCCAGCACCATGCTCTTGACTTCTAAAACTATCAGGCAAAAAAAAAAAACAAACCTCTTTTTTTTTTAATAAAATAGCCTCAGGTATTTTGCTGTAGCCACATAAAAAGGACTAAAATAGTAAACATGTTAAAAAGCATCCATACTTTCACTGACTCAAGAGGGAAATGATCCAGTTTTAGCACCAAATAAATTAGGAGAAAAATACATAAATGAATGAGGAACCTATAGATGTTAAAAGATATGGACAATATATTGCACAATGGCCCATTGCAGATCCTATAGATACTGATTTTTCTTTAAAGAATGACTTTTTCAAAGTGTAATTAGGCTGGTCATGGTGGCATATGCCTATAATACCAGCACTCAAGAGCTTGAGCAAGAAATTATCATAAGCTCAAGGCCAAATGAACTTCATAAGGAGACCCTATCTCAAAAACACCAAAAAAAGTTAATTAAAATGAAAATACTTATGAAACAATTGGAAATCAGAATATATACTAGATATTTGATGTTGTTAAAGAATTACTGGGGTAATAATTATGCTTTTAGAAAGAATCCTTATATTTTAGAGTATTTTCGTGTAGTGGAATACAGCTAAAATGACATATCTGAGATTTACTTGAAAATAATCCAAGAAAGGGGAAAATGAACTGGGGATATAAATGGTATAGGACTGGTTGGAAACTGTTGGGAAGGGGTGATAAGTACATGGACACTCATTACTCTGTGTAGTTTTCCTTATGTTTGAAATTATTCAGTGTGTAAAAAAGGGCATATTAATCATGATGTTCTGAAACAACTTCTACTGCTTTCACAAGTAATGCTTTAATATTTTATGCAACGTTTACAAAAGATTTGCAAATAAGACAGTATGTCAGAGTAATTATATTCTAGCACAAAGAAGATTACTTTAAAAATACAATTTTTTTCTTCTAATTAGCCTTTATTCTGAGGAGCTTCTTGGTAGATCATGTACTAGGTTATAAAATTCATGTGAACTTTTATGCACACAATCATAAGATCAAGTACATGTTTCTTTAATTATATATATTTTAAGCTGCCAATAATAAAAAGTCAGAGGCCAGCAAATGAAATACAATAAAAATGAAATATTTATTCTTTTGGCTCAATAATGAAGTTAGGGGGCTGGAGATATAGCTCAGCGGCACAAGCGCCTGCCTGTCAAGTGCAAGGTCCTGAGTTTGATTCCCAGTACCAAAAAAAAAAAAAAAAAAAAAAAAAGGATGTTAACTTACTATTCCATTTAGTAATACCAATTCCCTGCATGCAGATGATCAATACATTACAATAAATTGTTTTGTAAAAGGAATTAACATTAAACTTTAGTTTTGTCAAAAAATAAAAATTCGTATCATGTTAGGTAACTGCACAACTTTGCTACTTTGTTCATAGATAAAAAGGACAAAGTCTATGTAATACTTTTAATAGCTTTAGTGCAGCAGGAGTTAAAAATATAAGCCTAGTTTGCATATCATAAATGGCTTGAAGGCTATCAGTAATGCATGTTAATATTGCCCATGCTGCTCATTCAATCCATTCTTCACAAGTCTTGATTAGAAAAAGTCACATATTGGTGGTAGAATGAACTCAACCAACTTTATGCTTCCATGTCCAGTAGAATAGTTTGAAGTTATTTAAAAATGCCTTTACTTCTGCATTTTGAATTCAACTTGAGGGTCATATGATGTCTTTCTTGATTTCAAAGAAACATACCACATATAGCCTTTCAAAACCTTTACTTCATACTTTGCTAAAAATATGTCCAAAACTTGTTCCAACATAAATAATGTAAAAATATGATCAATTTTATTTGTCAGGATTTTGTACATAAGAAAATTATTTTCAAGTTGATGGCATGGCAATTTATTTTACACTACGTTTTTGCTTCTTATTTTCAATCACAATTCCAAACTTTTGAATCCGTAGGAATTTTCAACAGATAGTTTCCTAAAATAAACTTTAGACAATGGGTTTTGTGGATTTCTTTGTTATATTTTCCAGCGTTCTAACAGGAAATACACTGGTGAAAATCTCAAACTTAGACCATAATGTACCAATTAAAATACAACTCTTTTACCTATGATTTCAGTACAATAATGGCAAAAGCACTATTTTCAATATGCGTGAGGTTTATGGTCACTTCCTTTTAAACTCCAGTGCTTCGTCTTTCTCACCAAATTAAAAATTAAAACACAATGTATCCCTTGAAATAAATCTACAGGTTCTTAGAACACGAGTTATTTGAAATGTGGTTGAAAACAATGCAAACACAGGAAGTACACTGAAATATTTTCATTTTTAAAAGCAATCCATCAGGAAAACAAATGCTATTTTAACTAACCTTCTTTTCCCCTCTTTCCAGAATTGTTGTAATGTCTTCATCTGTCAGCTCACTTTCTTTAGAAGCAAAAACATGGGTGGCTCCATGACGTATCATTTGTAACATTTCCTCTTTTGCCAGCTTGTTAGACTGTTGGTCAATGAGTCTTCCTAATAATAAAAATTAAAATTGCATGCAGTCAATCAATTTTATTTCAAAGAAAGCATAGCCTAATAGCTCTATTCAGATAATGTCACATTAACCCATACATAAAGCAGTTTTATTAAGAAAACATCAGTGAGCTTTAAAATTGTTTAATGACGGCCTTACAAGTGTTCCTTCTACCATATTTTCTTTCACACCATGAATTTCCTTCAGTTAAAACCCAGAAGGAAAGAAACTTCTTTTTCATGTCCAAACTTTGCCTTTCAGATCAAATTTCTTTGTATACAAAGATACCCTCTAAGTAAAGTATTGTATAGCTAAACATCCTAACCGCTAAATAATATCAGATACTTGCAAAGGTATCCCAGAGACATACCAACAAGCTAGTTATGTCCAACTACTCCATATACTGAATACAAGGTTTTCAATTAGGAAGATTTCAATTCACATCTTGTAATCAATTTTTTCCTCTAAGCTTGTAAATTTTGGCAAAACTTTATTACAAGTGTTCTCCTTTAAAGAAATTTGTTTTTGAAAAAACCACCTAATTAAGGTTATACATATAAATACCTTGTTGTATAACAATTGAATCAAGTCTCAGTTTTATCTCAGCTCTCTCTACAATCCTTTCTTCAACGGTATTGTCAGTGATGAGACGGAATACACGTACTGGCTTCTTCTGGCCAATACGATGTGCTCGATCCTAATAGAAAGAGTCCTAAAATTTAGAGTATAGCCATACATGCTGTAAAATTCTAAAAGTAAAATTAGTTCATCTCATTAGACCTATAACTTTTGAAAGGAGGATGATGAATGCTAAACATGTCCACAGATGCCCTAGGAGTAAAGAAATCTGCCACTACTAAGAGACTTCCAGAAGGACAAAAGGCAAAGCCCATTTAAGATGAGGACAAGAGGCAGCAAAAATTTCTGTATTGAGTTACTAAGTAACTTTAAGCCACTAAACACAAACATCTTCCAGGTTAGCAAGGAGTTTTATAAGCAAGGAATAAAGTAGATAGCAAGGGTTGCTATGGTGGCAAAAAGTCTGCTTTATCTCATTATCAAGCAGTTCTTTTTGCTCGCCAAGGCAATACAGGGTTATGTAGCAAAAGGTTGTAAAAATTAGTGGGATATTAACATCCTTACTATGTAGTGGTCTAGAATAATCCTATGGTTTATAACCGGCAAAGGCTACAGGTGGCAACTTCTGGTAACCTAAGAATAGTGATTTTAAAACATGGGAACTGATAGAGCAAATTGATAAAGAGAGGAGGGCAGGAGAGGAAAAAAACACTAATGAAACAGGGTTCAAAACAACCCCTGTACTAAATATAAAGTGCTAAAACCCAATGAAGTTTCAATAGAGTACATTAAAAGGGAATGTAATCACCTATACACACTTAAAATTTTAAACTCCAACCAGCAATAAGTCCTGGAAGACTTATTACTTTTAAGGAAATGAAATGCTATCGCCACCAGGTTTTCCACTTCAGTACCACTATAACTTACCGGGGCTTACTCTTAACTCGGTTATATATAACATAGTCTGAATTCATGTTAAGTAGTGATAATTATGATTTGAAAATATCCTAGAGGTCAATATTTTTCAATTCTCTATTATAAAAGGAAGGAATTCTAAATTATACCTCATTGGTATATGACTTTTCAATGTTTCCAAAAAGACAGTCAATAGCCCTAATTTATTCTTCGGATTTTGGATGCACAGCAATTTTGCATCTTTTTACTTCTGAAATTACATTTCTTTACTATAAAATGTTAGTATCCTCTCCAATTTTCAGGAACAGGAAAAAAAACCTAACACTTCTATTTGATGACAAAACCCAAGATTTGAGATGTGTTTGTTTTCATTTCTTCTTTTTCTCAGTTAGCTCAGTGACTTGACTTTACAGGATAACCTACCCTAACTTCTGTAAAACCTCCCCCAAATTGTTATCCTTTAATCATAAATTACCTTTGTGCTACATAATAACAATAATATTCCGAGCTATGATAAATTGCTGACATCATTACAGATTACTAACCATAGCTTGAAGATCAACCTGTGGATTCCAGTCTGAATCATAGAGGATGACCACATCAGCACTTGCCAAGTTAATTCCAAGACCTCCAGCCCTGGTACTCAGCATAAAGATGAATTTGCTACTGTTAGGAACATTAAAGGCCTCTATTGCTTCCTTTTTCATTAATAAAGGAACAAAAATGAGAAAAAAGTTACCAGAGTCTTAAAAATATTTTAACATGCAGACAGAAAATCTTTACACATTTTATAATATTCTTTCTAAAAATTCTTTATAATATTCATTGATTTTCAAAAATATTTACGCACATTTTCTATATATCATACTCTGAATGGTTGTAGAAAACATAATACATTAAATGAACATCTTTGAAAGCTTATATCAATAGACAGAGTAATAGCAGACAAATTTAACTAAGCAAGTAATTAATTTAGATTCTTTTAAAACAACAATAGTGAAAATGTCCTAATTGAATAAGAGCAGAAATGTATCTGGAGAGTAGAATATCAGAAATCCCAACTTCAATCCCATTAGCTTATGAGGGATTGAGAAAGTGGACATGGCTTAGATGATCAACCAAGAGAGAACGAAGTTTAGAGATGCGAATCAGCAGTAGATAATAGACACAGTAAGAAGGTAAGGCTTTTATCACTATGACAACAAGGAACAAACAAGTCAATATGAGGAAAATCAAGTAGTCCATTCCAGGTGTATTTAGTAAAGAATCTTAAAGATTAATGATATGTTAATAACCATTTTATAAAGATCTCACACAAATTAATTAGAAAAATACGGACTCCAATAGAAAAATGATTTCCCAAAACACGAACAATTCACAGAACAAACACAAATAGACAAAACACACAAGAATAATGTTCAATCTCACTAATAATTAAATGCAAACTAGAACAACATAATACCAATTTTTGAAAATTAAAAAAAATGATAATACTCAATGTTGACGAGGGGGCGGTGCGACCGGCACTCTCATACATTGCTGCTGGGAGTTTAAATTGGTACAAACTTTCTGGAAAGCAATTTGGCAATATGCATCAAGAGCCTTAAAAATGTTCATACCCTTTGACCCAGTAATTCCACTTCTAGGAATTTATCCTAAGGAAATAATCAGAGATGAGCACAAAATTTATGTGTAAGGATTTTCACTGTACATCATTTATCATAGTGAAAAACTGGAAATAACCTAAGTAATCAACAATAAGGGGATAACTTATGTACAGTATATCTATAGGATGAAATATTATCCTCAAATTACTTTTACAATGACTTTTTACTGACAAAAGTACAATATCATTTTGAGTAAAAAGCATCAGGATACTGAATTTTATAGTAAATATTATATAAATTACATATATGTTTTATACATTCATAAAATGATTAGCCAGAAATACATTTTCCAAATTTTCTTTAGCACTTCTATATTACTCATGTATTCACAGAATGTAGGAAGTTTTTTTGTATAGGAATGGATTGGCATGGTCAAGGCTGTAGGCAGAGGAGGTGACCCCGCTGCCGTAGTCAGCAGAGCATGTCAAAGGGGTAGTACAGAAAGCAGCATAGTGTAGTGAGAGGCATCTTGTATAGAGGAAATAGCAAAACCCAGGGTGTGAATCACAACTCTACCATTTCTTACATCTATGATTCTGCACAAGCAGTTAACCTTTCTGAAACATACTTTCACATGTAGAAAGTTATAGCAATACTTCACCTGGCTAATGGGAGAATGCACCTGAAACTTTAAGTTACCTAGCCTACAGCAGTTGCTTGAAAAATGTTAGTTTCTTTCCCTATAAAACTAAGGGGGCCAATTATGTCACAGGATGACCAGAGGTGAGCTACCTGAATCGGGTTGTAGTAATAAAGAACAAATCTAAGAAATGATAAACAATTATTTCATTAGCACTTGCACAAAATCAGAGTGAGGAATCAAATGTAGTTTTCCCCTTCTCATTGGAAAAATAGATGAAATGATGGTATGGACAACAACATTATGGAAAAGCAGGTCATCTTCAAGAAAAAGTAGACAGCTGTGATTTTGCTATATTTAAATTCAATACATGTAGCTCAAAGTATGAAGCGAAAACTTCATTTGAAATTTCAAAGACCAGAATTTAGATACAAATGGGTAATGAGCAGACAGTAATCAGAAGTACAGTCAGAAAGATTCTACCTTAGTATCCTCTTCATTCTAGAAAGAAGGCTCATCTTGAATGGTACTAGACAGGCCATGCTTAATGTAGATTTTGAGAACCTAGTCCTCGGGAACAAATCAGCAAAAGCCAAGTAAAGCTTCAAATTGCCCTCTCAGAGATTTGAGTTAAAAATCTATACAGCAATAGGTTGGGGATATAGCTCAGTGGCACAAGTGCCTGTCTGGCAAGCGCAAGGTCCTGAGTTCAATTCCCAGCACACACACACAAAAAAACCCTATACAGCAGAAAGTAACATATTATGCTCTGAAATGTTCCCTTATGTGTAAGTGCCATCACAACCATTTCCCTACTGTGAATAACAGAAATACCTTCGCTACAACCAGGCTTCAAAAAGAAAGCACACAAGACACAGAGTGGCTCTCACAGCTACAGAAAGAGAGGGATGTGGGCTGAGAATCCTGCAACCTGAAAAGGGGTACTGAAGCCAAGACAGACCTATGTAGTTTCATGATATGTGCCATGCACTGTACTACGTAGTCTAAAACTGTGTTTGTACCTATTTGCTGATGCTAAGTGTTCATCCTTATAATAGTTAAACAGAAAGAAACTCAAGATAATTAAATGGCTTGCATACAGTACAAACTAGTTTTGCTACTGAAATTCAGGTCTTCTGAAACCAAATTCAGTGCATTTTCCAGTATGCAATAAAGTCATGACTTTTTTCCAACAGCCTGAGCATAGACTTAAAACGGAAGTCAGTGACAGAGCTCTGCAAGATCACAGAAAACAAGTTAGCAAAGCTTTCCCAAAACAGTGCTTTAAAGGGCTTAAAATGCATTAGACCCATGGAATTTATTAGGAATAACCTAAAGCCCTGTAAGAATTTCCAGATGTGAAGCAAATACTGGATAGTGAGTGGCTGAATGATTCTTTCCTATAAACTAACCTTTCAGTATCCTGAGATACAAAATTCATCCTAAGCACCATACCTATGTTGTCATATTTAACTTCTCACAAATGACCTTTAAAACCAAGGTTATTCCTTTCACAGATCACTACTACATTCCATGAGTCTTAAGGGTTGCTCATAAACCAGCAAGATCTCAGCTATTCAACAGTCCAAATGGCAAAGCTCTACAGGAAGATTCAAATCCAGAAAGGACAACATAGAATCAGAGGTCAGTCTGAAAGCTGGGAAACATTTAGGGACGAAGATAGCACGGTTAGAAGAGATAAGGATGGAATGATGCAGTACCCTTTAAGTAAGTGAGTATGTCTTCAAAGACCTTGGGAAGAATGCTCTGTAAAGAGTTAGGGGGATGGATGCCAAACTGAAGACTGGAGAGGTGGCAGTGAGAAAGTCAATGTGCCTTAGCTAATAAAAAGGCAAAAGGTCAAAACTGCTTCATGAAAAACAATGCTTAACTGAACTCTTGATTTCTGAAGTCTTGTTTTATTTTCTATTTCTCACCTCTCTTTCTTCATGTGGGGTTTGTCCATCCAGTCGACAGTACTCATAACCACGCCACATACAGTAATCTTCCAAAATGTCTAGCAAGCGAGTCATCTGGCTGAAAATGAGGACCCTTGAACCTAAAACGTTTCACCAAAGAAAGCAAATTATTCACCTTGTGTAAAACTGACTTGAAATGTAAAAAAACAAAATTACTGTACATGAATATGTAGCACATCAGCACTCCACTAAACACACACACACACACACACACACACCATGAAAGGATGCCATACAAAATTAGACATCTGCTGAGTCATGCAATTTTAACGTCTTCAAAAATGCTCCACACATACTGAAGTGACTCAAAGTCTGCCTTTGCTTTGTCCTAAGGATAAGAGATTGGTCCATGTGATCTCTCACTGACCTACTGCGGTAGTTTCCCAACTAGTCTCCTGGTTCTAGTCTCTCATCTTCAGTACATTCCCCCATGCTGCTGCCTGCTTGGCTTCCTAACATAACAGCTCTAGTTAAGTCACTCTCTACAGCCAAATCTTTAACTTTTTCTCTGCCCTCAAAATAAAAGTCTAAAACTCCTGAAAGCATGGTTTAAGAAACCCTGCACAATTAGACCCCATCCATCATCCCACATTCACCAACCGTCACACTAACCCAAACAGTATAAGCACCCCCTAGTCCTTATTTCACACCTGTTTCACTGCCCGAGAAAACCGTTCCTCATCTTTTGTCCCGTGGTTCACTCCTACACATTATCCGGTGCTCACTTCAAACATCATCCCTGGGAAGACTTTCCCAACTCCCAATGTCTCAATATATCATAGCGCTCATCACAGTGAACTACAACTATTCTTCCTCACTGCACTGTAGGTGTGTCCAAGGCAGAGACCATTGTCTTATTCACCTCTCAACACCCAATTTATAGTACAATTCCTAGAAAATGGCAAGTACTCAACAGTGTCTGCTAATCGAGTGAATAAATGAATGAATGTGGAAGTTTTTATTCATATAAAAATAATTAACATGAATTTATTCCATGCTAATTAAAAATTCACTACTCACCCTGTTCTTTGAGTCTTGCCAACAGCTTATCTAAAACTACCATTTTACCACTGTTGCTGACAATATGCTCATCTGTGGTATAAGGTGGGCCAGGCTCAGCACCATCAAACAAATACGGATGATTACAACACTTCCGAAGCTGCATCAGAATGTTTAAGAGTCTCATCTTGTCCATCTTCCCAGCAGAGTTTAAAACATCAATGTCTTTCATCAGGATTTTTGTATACCTAAAATGTTAAGCTATAATTAATCATCAACTACTAGAATGGTTAAGGCTATAAAGAGAATTTCCCTTAACAATTAGATTAGATTCCTCTTTAAAGATACAAAATGAAATCTAACTTGAAGCCTAAGGGTACAGTTCAGTGATAAAACACATGCATAGCATGTGTGAGGCCCTGGCTTCAATCCCAGGCACCAAAACAATTTTTGAGACTAAATCTGAAAACCAAGAAACTAATGAAGATTTTAACATTTTAACTTGTATGTTGCTTACAGACCTGTTTGCTCCTGGTTTATCCACTGGTAATAACTGCCACCAGCTGCTAATGACTCAGGGAATTATATCTGAGAATTTTTCATTCGTTACAAAATTTACTAAAAGTTGGTCTCCAACACAAAAACATGTTTGAGCTAAAAACAATCTCAGTTTCTTATTCTTATCTTCACAGGTCATTTTTTGTCTATCCTGCTAAACATTTTTTCATTATCTTTTCTAGAACTTCATTCACGCAAAAAGAGACCTACAAATGTAAATGATCAATAACAGTACATAATTATAGTAACAGCCAAGACATACTGAATGCAAGTGCCAGATATTATGTCAAGGAATGTGTATGATTCACCCCCCTAAAACTTCACAACTCTAAAGTCTGTACTAGTACCATCCTTGTATTACAGATAGAAACTGAGGCAAATGAAAGAAGTTAAATTTACTTGGGGTCATAAAAAGGGACAAAGCAAAGTTTGAGCTTGTATATGAGTTCAAACAATATACTCAATCTCTATACTCATTTTATAATAGGAAAAACATTATAGGTTTTATAACTACAACCTACTGCTATTCATGCAAGCAGTATTTTGCTTCTTTTAGCAGAACTGTTATATTACTAACATGTTCCATTTATGACTCTTTGTGACTCCCCTTGTCAATTTCTGCTTTGCTTATATTTATCAATCCATTCAAGCTTCTATTTCTGTAAGATCCACAATCACAAATTTTTCATTATCAGTAACATTATGGCTATAATTATTTTCACTGATGGAAAAAGCAACTGTAACTAACAAGTATACCAGTGGCATTATCCCCTAACCCTAAAATCATTCTCATAAGCTAATTATTATTATTCCCATTTTACAGAAAAGAAACAGGTTATGTAACTTGCCCAGACTAAATAGCTATGAAAAGGCAATGCATGGAATTCAAACACAGAACTATAGACTCCAAAATCTTTACTATTTCTCAGGGGTCAAATAAGATACTTTCTATTATATTTGAACTATATGACTTACCATAGATATATAAGATGTAATTTTTAAATTAAAGGTACAACTGAACAACTACAAAGCTAATTTTCAGTAAGTTCTTACATACAAACACAAATAAATGGAAATGGAAATACAATAGCTCACCATTCTCGTTGCATCTTACTCAGTCCCAAGTAAATCTTTATTTCCTTTTTAGGAGGCAGACTCTTCTCTACATCAGTTTTTATACGACGCAACAAAAATGGTTTTAAAACCTAAAAGTGATAGCTCTTGTAAAAACGTGTAACACAGTTAATATTACGGACTATGTATTTATTAACAACACTGTGAAATTTACTTCCCACTGCATAATCAGACAACCAATACCAGTTTCCAACTTTCTTGGTAAAGAAGCACTAAGTAATAGGCCATTAGAAAATCAGAACAATGGGCTAGGGGTGTTGCTCAGGGGAAAAACACATACTTAGCATTCACAAGGTGCAGTTTAATTCCCAGCAGCTTAAAAAATTAGAGGACCTAACATAGACATTTATGATGTGATGGCACAAAATACATTAAACGTTAAGACAGCAAGAACCTGGTGTCTCCGTGAAGGCATATCACACTTGCCTGAAACTCCTGCCTAAGATCAGTGAACAGTACCACAAATTGCGGCAGCAGAACCTAAAGTTACAGGGAGCCTCAAATGTGAGCCTGTCTGACACTCAAAATGGCAATGTGCCCAAAAAAACAACAAGAGTTGGAAGAAAAGTTTAAAAATCCCTAAAACATTCTATAAATGTGGGTTTGTCCTAAGTTTAAAATGGAGCTGTGCCTGAAGAAACAGGGAAAGTTGGGAATGCTAAGAAATCTCTAAAACATTCTGTGAATGCGAGCCTGTCAGAAGCTCAACGTGAAGAGGAGCCTGAAGAAACAGGGAGTGTTAAAAAAAAGTTTAAAAATCTCTAAAACATACTGTGAATGTGAGCTTGTCAGAAGCTCAAAGTGGAGATGAGCCTGAAGAAATGGTGGAAAATGTCAACATTCGAAAGGCCCCCCAGAAATCTCCTATGTTAACCAATGAAGAAGCAGCAACATGGTCTCCTGATTCAGAATCGAAAAAGAAAAAGAGAAAAATCGTGAATGATGCTGGGCCTGATTTAAAAAAAAAAAAAAAAAACACTGAAGAAAGCACCAAGACCCCTGAACAATCTAAAGATAGTGTGGGGAAGTCAGATGGTGAGGAAGGTGACTGCAAGTGCCAAGCCTGCCCCTGGGACTGACAGGAGCTTTTCAGGATACTGCTTTTGCTTCTCTATCTAATCTTGACAATGAAAACACTCCGAAGGCAATAAAGGAAATGGGTTTCACAAACATGACTGAAATGCAACATAAAACTATTAGACCACCCCTGGAAGGCAGGGATCTGTTAACAGCTGCAAAAACAGGCACTTCTCATCCCTGTGATTGAACTCATTAAGTTAAAGTTCATCCCAGGAATGAAACAGGGGCCCTTATTCTGTCACCTACCACAGAAGTGCCCATGCAGACTTTTGGTGTTCTTAAAGAACTGATGACTCACCACGTTCACACAAACGGTTGATAATGGGCGGCAATAACAGATCTGCGGAAGCACAGAAACTTACTAATAGGATCAACATCACTGCGGCCACACCAGACCACCTCCTGGACCATATATGCGGTATGCAATATTCCACAAGGTTTATGTATAAAAACCTACAGTGTCTGGTTGTTGATGAGGTAGATCGTACCTTGGAAGCTGGGTTTGAGGAAGAATTGAATAAAATTATTAAACTTCTGCCAATATGTGGACAGATCATGCTCTTTTCTTCCATGCAAACTCAAAAAGTTGAAGACCAAGCAAGGATTTCTTCAAAAAAGGAGCCACTGTATGTTGGTGTAGATGACAAAACTACTGCCACAGTGGATGGTCTTCAGCAGGGATATGTCCCTCTGAAAAGAGATTCCTTCTGCTCTTTACATTCCTTAATAAGGACCGAAAGAAAAAACTGATGGTCTCCTTTTCAGCCTGCACATCTGTAAAACACCACTACAAGTTGCTGAACTACATTGATTTGCCAGACTTGGCCATTCTTGGAAAGCAAAAGCAAAATAAGTGTACAGTGACATTCTCCCAGTTCTGTACTGAAGATTCAGGCATACTTTTGTGTACAGATGTGGTAGCAAAAGGTTTGACTATTACTGAAGTCGCTTAGATCATTCAGTATGACCCTCCAGATGACCCTACGGAATATATTCACTGTGTGGATAGAAAAGCCAGCAGTCTAAGCAGAAAAGGGCATATCTTGCTCATTTTACATCCTGAAGAGTTGGGCTGCCTTCCTTACCTGAAGCAATCCAAGGTTCCATTAAGTAAATGTGACTTTTCCTGGTCTAAAATTTTTGACATCCAATCTCAGCTTGAAAAAGTGATTGAAAAGAGCTACTTTCTTCATAAATCAGCCCAGGAAGCATGCAAGTCATACACAGAGCAAATGATTCCCACTCTCTGAAGCAGATATTTTATGTTAATAACGGAAATTTGCCCCAGCTTGCTCTGTCATTTGGTCTCAAGGTGCGTCCTTTTGCTGATCTCAGTGAGAGCAGCAGCGATGTCAAGCGCAAAAAGAGAGGAGGCAGCAGTGGATTCGGCTATCAGAAAAGCAAGAAAATCGAGAATCCAAAATCTTTAAACACATTAGCAAGAAATCATCAGACAGCAGGCAGTTCTCTCACGGAAGCCAAATTCCCTTGATCTTGAGTAACTCTCTTAAACTTTTTTCCCTTACAAAGAAATTTTTGTAGCCCTTCAAGTCTTTCTCATCTTTGCTTGTGATCCTACAATGTTTTAATTTTAAATACTACCTGCAAAACTTTTTGCTACTGTTTTAATTACCAATATAATTCTTTTTTGGCCCTTTCCTTTATACTACATGAAGATTTTTGTGGTGTAGATTGATTGCTATGTTAACTTACTATGCAGAGTGACTTAGTATGCTGGACAGGTGGTGGTAATACAGAAGAAAATCTAGGTCTGCTTTTTGATTTTGTGTCCTGGACCTCAAGAGTGGATGGGAACAACTCCTGAAAATGCTGCAGTTCAAAAAGGCAGAGCGCTTCGAGAGATGCCTAAGAAGCAGCTGTAGGTAAACGGTGTTGTTTTGATGCTCCTGGCTCTAAACAACAAGCTTTCCTTTAAAAAGAATAAAGAAGGGTAATATTTAGGCTTATTGAGAGGTAGTTTGGGCTTTGGTAAAAACTTCTAACTCTGCAGCATACTTAGAAGACAAAGGCAGTTATCAGGAAACTTAAAACCAAGTCTGAGACAGTGCTCAGTGTGCACTGTTAGATTTGTTTTTTTCTTTTTTTTTTTTTCCCCCGTACCAGGAATCGAACTCACGATCTTGCGCTTGCCAGGCAGGCACTGTGCCGCTGAGCTAAATCCCCAGCCCCCATTGTTAGATTCTTTGTGAGGAAAAAAACTACCTCTTCCAGGTCCATGAAACAAACTACATGTGTAGCAAAAACTGAAATCAACAGAGAACAGAAAACACAGGGATGTGTTTCTGTGTAGGACCACTTGATTTCTGGTGAGTTTTTTGTGGTGTATTACTTCAAAATAGCTAAATTTAGTAGCAATTCAAACTGCTATCATGCCATTTAATATTCATAAGAGTCTCATTAAATATACTTACGCAGAGGGCATCAAGTGTAGAGAAAGGAGTTGGATAAATGGCACTACACTAGGAAAAAAAACAGTGTCCACCTCTATGTGACCAGTGTTATCCTGGCTGGACCTCTTTGTATTTCAGACTTTGACTACTGAACATCTGGCTTGGCTTCTTGGGTTCCTAATTCCTGGCACAAAATAACTGTTTCTTTACTACTATTTGTTTCACAAATAACTGTATTTCAAAAAATACCCAAAAGCAAAGAAAGAATATTCCCTGGACACAAGGAATGCTATTGATACGTGACCTTCCAGGTTTTTATATGCATGTTTATACATTTTACTTTGTATGAAAAGTGAAGTCATCCTCTGCCTACTACTTATAACCAGCTTATTTCGTGTTATTTTTCTATGTCATTAAATAATTACCCCCATCATTTTATATTTAAAAAAAATTAAGACAAAAAGACTTGACCACTGAATAAGCACTAAGGAATACGGTGTATGTGTGTATGTGTGAGAGTGTGCATGTTTGTGTGTGTGCATGTGTGTAAGGGAATGAGTATTGGGGATTGAACCCAGGCCCTTCACACTGAACTACAGACCCAGGCCTTTTTAAAAATTTTTCTTTTGAGACAGAGTCTTACTAAGTGACCCAAAATGGGTTTCAACTTGTGATCCACCTGCCTCAGCCTCCCAAAGTGCTAGGATTACAGGTGTGCACCACCATGTCCAGCTTGGAGAACTGTGTGTGTGTGTGTCTGTGTGTGTGTGTGTGTTTGAGACAGGGTCTCACTATGCAGTTCAGGCTGGTCTTGAGCTCACTTTGTAGCGCAGGCTGGTCTCAAATTCATAAAGATCCTCCTGCCTCAGCCTCCAGAGTGCTGGGATTACAGGCATGCACCACTACACCCAGCTTCTGAAAACTCTACTGTTTTAAAAGCTTCAGCAATATAAAAAAATCTAAACTTAAGGGGAAATCTGAAGTCAGAGCTTTGATCAAAAAGTCTACAAAAATGCAATTAAAATGCAGATCAGTTCAAAGTAGTTACATAAATAAGGAGAAAATAACTCAATGCTAAGGAAGCTGAGTGAATAGAGAAAAAAGATAATCAGTATAGCTAGAAGACAGATTCTATCACAAGAAAATAATAGTGTTCCAATCTGTAGAGTACTACTTACAATGTGCCAGACACTGTACTGTGAACTTTACATGTAGTATTTGCTCCTTGTGATAAATACTTCAGTGAAATGTGATTATTTCAATGTTACTAATTTCACCGAAGTCACTTTGCTAATAAATGGCAGAAGCAGAATTCAACCCTAGACCAAGATGGTTCTGAAATCACTCAGTCCCTGATTAGGTGTCAGGATCCAAGGCAAGTTCTTTAAATTAATAACCTGAAATTTCTTTACTCGTTGATCCAAAAAATATTTATGGTAAGCGTATTTTAAAGTTTTCTATGACATGGAGAATGATATCTATTTGCATACTTTAATGTTTTTCTACAACATAGAGAATGATACCTATTTCTAAGTCTGGTATGGATACTGTGGTAGTACATGTGTAGATATTAATTATGAGAGATATTTAGTAAACTGTAACTCATTATTAAAGTTCATAGGAGATTTAAAAAGGGAAGAGTATAAAGTAAAACTTCTGGTTTCTGATTTGGGCCGCTTGTATTAAGAGAGATTTTTAAGAGTTAAACTGCTGTAACAAAATTTATGAGAGCTCAATTTTGAGAGTGACCTATATGCCCATTTAAAACTGACTGGATAAAAGAAATGTAATATATGTATACACAATGGAGTACTACTCAGCCATAAAGAATGACAAGTAATTTAAAGATCAAATAAAAGGAATTTGATCAGAAACAAGGTACACTTTGTGGAGATGGGAATGCAGTCTGGAATGAGGAGCAAGAGGATGATGAGGAGGTTGTACAGAATGTTATATACACTATGATTTTTCCTATACACCCACAACTATTATAAAGCTTCATTTATATATTCAGCACAGCCACAGATTATAATAACTAATAAGTTAATCATAAAACAATTGCAACTTATGCTTTAATCAAAGTTATGCAAATGTGTTCCTCCTAACAGTTATGAATTTTTTGATTAATACTTTAATCTGTAGATGACCTTGTGTAACTAAAATCACGGAAAATAAAAATAAAAGCAAAATAAAAATAAATAAATAAAACCATGGATAAGAGAGGGATACTGTATAGAGCTTAAGAGAAAGATACAAGAAGTAAATTCGGGAGTTATCCATAATATATAGGTGGTAAGTGAAACCATGGAGTGGATTTCCCAGGGAAACCAAGCAGGAATGAGTTTTCAGCAGCAGGAGTGATTAGCAGTACTACATAGTACGGAAAAGGTAAGATGCTACATAGTACAGAAAAGGTAAGACCAAAAAGTATAGCCTGAATTCAGGAGGCAAAAAATCACTGAAGACTGTGAGACAGATTTCACTTGCCTGTAGTCAATGGATTTAGGAGTGGCCAGAAGTTAGGTAGTAGAGGAGAGGTAAGTACTCTTTCAAGAAGACAGCTGTGAAGGGAAGAAAAAGAGACTCACAGGTATAAATACAGTGTAGCAGGAGAGCAGTGTCATGTATTGTGTGTGAGGGTGAGTGGATGTGGATTTGAAAAAAATGACCCCAAACTGGGCATGGTGGTACACGCCTGTAATCCCAGTACTCAGGAGGATTGCTGTGTGTTTGAGGCCAGCCTGGGCTACATAGTGAGTCCAAGGCCAACCTCAACTACAAAATGAGATCTTGCCTCAGAAAAAAGTAAAATAAAAAATGACCCCTTGCTCCATGGGCCACAGCCCATCTGATGGGCATTTACTAAAAGCAGAGCATGGGATTGTAAATATGCACCTGTTCCAGCTCAGCAGCATCTCAGAACATTCAACTTCTCAAGAATACAACTAACAAAAGAGTGAGACCTCATACTCCAAGACTTCATGGAGGACAGGCTCAGTCTCATTCACACTAACCAACTTTCTACTTTGGACTCTGAAACCCTATATTTCCCCTTAGTTATTTCTTCTAGTTGATTTTTAAATCATTCATTCTGCAGGACACTCAGTTGAACTACAAACAAGATTATCAATATCCCACTGGCTTTACTGAAAAAAATACTTCTGACATATGGATTATGATGATAGGTCACTAGGTTACTTTTCATAGTTTTCAGGCCATTTCAGTCAAAACCACTGACTCTTCACTTGGGCTTCCTCAGGTATCTGATGGGTGACCTTGTGGTATCACTAGGCCAGAAACTCCACTCTGAGATCATGTTAATGCCATTTTCTGAACATGTGTCTCATGACAATCCCTGAAGACTGATTATGCATGCACACGCCACTGAAGACTTCACTTCCAATCCCCTTGCCCCATGCCTTAAACTGCACTGCTTCTTTACTCCATACATATTCCCTAGGGCTGAGGATATGGCTCAGTGGTAGAGCTATTGTCTTGCATGCACAAGGCCCTGGGTTTAAACCCCAGCACCACAAACAAATATTCCTAAAAGAGTTAGATATGTTTTATATAT
>NW_004955473.1:5471158-5518418 GCF_000276665.1 Chinchilla lanigera | reverse complement strand
TATTTATAGCAGCATAATTTAGAACAGCTAAATCTTGGAGGTAGACCATATGTTCCTCAACAGACGAATTGATAAAGAAAATATGGTTATTTGTACATAATGGAGTACTACTCTGCCATAAAGGATAAACTTGAGTCATTTGTAGGAAAATGGACATACCTAGAGACCATAATGTTAAGTGAAATAAATACAAAACACAAGCTTAAATACCACATAATTCCCTTACATAAGAACCCAAAATATAAATAAACAGCAAAATAAAAGACAGATAGTAGGAAACAGGGAGATAGTTCCTTTGCAAAAAGGAAGGCAAACAAGAGATGGAGGGAGGGGAAAGGGGATGCAAAAATAATTCAGATGGATTATGAACATGTACCAACCCTCTTTGAGAAACATAATCATTATGTACTTTTTTGGGGGGGGGTGGGTTTTTTTCCAGTACCAGGAATCAAACTCATGACATCAGACTTGTCAGGCAGGCGCTGTGCTGCTGAGCTTAATCCCCAGCCCCAATCATTATGTACTAACAAAAAATAAAATTAAAAAATTAGATAGATTCCAAAGCCTCATGTGTTTGGAGGGTGACTGGATTATGGAGGCATCAGAGCTGGCTTGCTCTTTGGACATGGGGTCTGGTCAGAAGAGGTGGTCATTGTGGACATGACCCGCAAGGGTGCATCTCCCTTCCCAGCTCCTCCCTTTGCTCTCTGCTTTCTGGCTGCCATGAGGTGAGCAGCTTTCCTCTGCCCAGACCCTTATCCACACTTCCTGTGTTTACGCGTGTTGAATGTGTACTGAAACTTGTAAAATGTGAGCCAAAATTTATCTCTCCTCCTTTCATCTGTTAATGTGTTACACTGTATACCAGCAATGAAAAAGTGACTTAAACAACCACCAAAAAAGTGATAAACCACCAAAAAATGATAAATCATGGGAAAGAGTCCATAAGGAAACAGCAGGAGATTAGATCTAATGTTCATATGGAAGACTTAGCCATTGACCAAAGAAAAGACAACACTTCACCTCAGACAGAAGTTAGGACAGATGCAGACACCCTTAGAAGACAGACCTGCTTAAGGGGAGTTCCTGGCCAGTAACGTCTATTTTCTCTTTGCGAAGAGAAGTTACCTTCTCAGAGGAGCAGAGGGCAGGAGATACCTGGGACAAGTCTTGACTGCGAATGTCTAAAATAGCTTTTGTAGGAAATAGGAAAGAGGCCTGTAGAAAGCTACATAGACAGTACAGTTGTATCACAAAATCACAGCTCATGCTAGAGAACACAATATCATAGTAGTTCCTCCTACAGAGTTGTAAAATTTTCTTTAAAAGTGTTCACCCAGCCTAGCACAAAGGTCACTCTGCTAACTAGTGGTAGCACAGAATTTATACTCAGAAGACAGACAGTTGTGTTATTCCAGTTTCAGGTGTTCAAGTACTATTGCAGATGGACAAGGGAGCACAGGAGTTGGGGACAACTGGCAAAAAGAATTGTCCAGGTGATGAAAATGTGCTTACTGCTAAAGGGGCATATTGCTGGATACAGAAAAGAACCCTAGTAGAACTGGGTTGATATGTCGGGAGAAGAAACAGCGGCCTAGAGACTACAGGTCTCTTTAAGGTAACAGAACAGGCACAAGAGTTAACATGAGTGAAATACCTGTAAGGATACATGAAGTTGTTATCAAAGAATGAAAACTGGTGTTCAGTGAATGAGAGAAGGTCAACAGGTGATACACAGATGATAAAAAGAGAATGGGTAGAGATGATGGGTCTGTAAGACAACTGGGCCTCACGGGATAAATGTTATGCATTACAGTGGGGAAGTAGTGGCTTAGCAGTGGCCTCGGGGAACTAAAAGAATAATAATACTACCCCAGGACCTGTGAGGTATTGGATGATGAAGAGCCTCTACTGGAGAGGAACACATCGTGGGGGAGACCAAGCCACAAGAGGTATTCTACAGTCAGGCTGAAGGGATAGTGGAGTCTGCTGACCAGAGGCAGTCAGAAAATCTGGAAGGGAGAAGCAGTGAGATTGACCAACAGCCAAACCTACAAGTTCAAATGGATTCTGTGGAAGTTTATTTTCTGGCTCAGATGTATGTATATTTTACATACATTTTACATGTAATATATAGTTACTGAATTTCTTTTCTGCTATTGCTTACCGCATGAAGTCTTTCCACAAGTTTCTGATCACCAAAGCAATTTTTTGTGTCAAACCAAGAATCAAAGTCCTGTGGAGGAGTGAAAATTCTACAGTAAGAGCATAGGTTTTTTTTCTTTTAATGAACTTGACATTCTTATACAATCAATACAGAAGTCCACCATTTTAAAAAGTATGCTTTCAAAACTATGTCAGCTGTGATGGCCAGTATTATTTACTTCTGAAATAGGTGAAATACTGAGTAGTTACCAAAATTTGAACCCCATTACAGAGAAATTCTGTCAACAATTTTTCATTAAGCAAGTATTAGGCTTCCCCACACTCAAAGTAGTTAAGAAAGGAGTTAAGAATATAAAATCAGCACTCAGTAGGCTGAGGCAGGAGGATCGTTGCAAGTTTGAAACCAGCCTAGGCTATAAAGTGAGCTCAAGGCCAGCCTGAACTGCATAGCAAGACCCTGTCTCAAAAAGACCAACCTCCCTAAAAAAACAAGAATATGAAATCCAGCCCCTATGCCCTTAAATTGTTCAATCCGGCTTGCTCTTCTAGCATAACTTTGTGCTAATTATAAAAACAGTTTAAAAGTCACACATTTACGAACTAATTTTCAAATTACATTCTGAGCTCTTTAGCACTCACCAAATGTTAATGCCTACAATAATCAAAGATTATTTTAAAGTCACCACCTGCCACACTAGTATACAGAAATATGTTACAAGACCACCCCTCCCCACAATTTAATGAAAAGAAAGTGTTAAATGCATCATTCTGAACCCATCCTATCTCATAAATTGTGGTAGTGATGTGTTATGAGCAAAGTTTAACTGCCTGGCTAATCTCAAAGAGAAACACACTATTTCTTTAAATATCAACTTTTAGATTTTTTTTTTTTTACTTAAGAATTCCTTCCTGAAAAAAGCAACACACAGAGATAAAGAATTACAAAGAAAAAACAGCTATACATTCTAATCTACATTCTGTGCTTTGAAAACAGATTTCTGTGAACATAAGAAAGACATTTAAAATATACATGGCGTGGGGCTGGAAATGTAGTTCAGTAGAGTACCCTGTGTTTGGTCCCCAGTACTACCATCTGCCTCAAAAAAGTATTGCTTAAACTTACATCTGCAGAATTAAACACATCAGGCAATAAAAAGTTGAGTAATGCCCAGAGTTCATGCAGGTTATTCTGCAAAGGTGTTCCAGTTAGAAGTAAGCGGTTAGTTGACTTGAACTCACGAACAATTTCTGAAAGCTAGAAAAATAGATAAATAAACACTGTTTTATTTATTGGAATGTTCAACATCCAGTTATACTTTTATCCTACCCATACATTTTTTACATACAATAAAACTTGAAAATTAACTTTCTATGGGAAAATATCCTAATTCAGGGTGACATAGCTGCAGTAAAGCACAAGTGAGTAAAATATTCTAGGAATTTCTACGCTTGAAAGAATGCAGATGACATTTATACCTGAAAGCCTTTCCCCTTCAAAACCCCTTCCAATTTTGGTTCCAAGAGAACAGTCAGAACTTTCCCATGGAATCCAGGCTACATAATAAAACCTCCCTCTCAACCACCACATTCATCTACACGCCTAGCCAAGTTCTAACTTGGTCTGGTCACAAATTTTCAGTGCCAACATTGAGTCCATTTTCCCTAGTTTCCTTATGTTAACTTCCTAAATCTATGAACACAAAAATTAAGACAAAAAGCATAAGGGATTAGTTATCTTAACAAAAATACACATTTTTATAATGCTCTGAAGTAAACTCTAACATGTGTCTTATTAGGTACGTTCCAATCTGAAATTAGTATGATCCACCTGGTAGTTTTGCTCCACTTCTGTCCCTGTTTTTTCCCAAAGTAGCCCAGTGATCCAAAGAGAGGTTCATCATAATAACTGAAGCTGTTCCTACTGTTGATGGAGTTGAATGGCAAGAAATATTGACTTTTTTCAATGTTAACACCACACTCTAATTCACACAAGTCAGATAGTTCCAGGAAATTCTTTTTTCTGTCCGTATGAATACATATAAGGTATCCTCAATTTAAAAAGTAAGCCAAAGCAAATGATATTTATACAGCAGTCTCAATAATATTAAAATAATGTATCTAATAATAAGAATTAGGCTATAGCAAATGGACATCTAATTTTCTTATATTAGTTTTTATGCTCAACTTTGTCATGTATTCAGTAACTGAGACTTCAAAACCACTTTTAAAAGTGACTTTTATTCACATTTCATGAATAAAACAACAATTTTCCATGTTTTTTATTTTGAATACAGAAAAGTGAACGAACAGACCTGGCAATTCAATGAAAACTTAAATAATGTTGAGAACTTACCTTAGACTTTTCATTTTTTATTCTGTGAGCTTCATCAATGACGAGATACCGCCAATGAAATTTCTTGAATACGGATTTTTCTTTAATTACCATCTCATAAGAAGTAACACAAACATCCCACTCTCCTGGAAGCATTTCATCATGAATAAAAGCAGCCTAGTGAAAAATAAAATTCCTTCTATGAGAAGATGCTGACATGGTGGTCAGAGAATTAACGTATTAAGACACTACTAGGAATTAAGACCTCTAAGGAGCACTTAGTCTCATCCATTTTAAACATGAGAAAATTAAGATACTTTTGTCATCAATTATCTGGATGTGACACTAATATATTCTCCAAAATAAAGGAAAAAAAGGCTCTCCTTATGTGAGTAACAGTACATTCAATGAACTAGAAAAGTCCATATCACAAGAAGATTACTAAATTACTAGGCTCTGGCTTTATACCAAAAGGACACAAAGTAAGTCTTACTGAATACCATATTCTTACCAAGATCTAGGCATTACTAACATAATACAGTTTCAACAACTGGAACTCAATATACATTAGTAATTCCAGCCAGGCATGTCCAACCTTTTGCCTTGCCTGGGCCATATTGAGTGAAGAGGAATTGAGTTGAGCTGTACATAAAATACATATGGTCAATTTATATAAGTAACAAAACTTCATTTTTAATGTTATTATGACATTTTTCAAAAGGAGACCAAGCATGTAGGGCATGGTGGCACAGGACACCTGTAATCCCAGGTTTTGGGAGGCTGAGGCAGGAGATCCATTGTGGGTTTGAGATCAGCCTAGGCTACATAGCGAGTTCAAGGACAGTCTGAACTATATAGCAAGATCCTGTCTCACAACAAAAAAAAGAAGGCAAGCCATTGGCAGACTGAAAGTTTTACATGCCTGAATTATTATTACCCATCAAGAACTCACATGTATTCATTCACTTCCTAGAAAAGATGAGTTATCTATTTTGTTTAGGGATTATGGAATTTAATTAACATTTTTGAAAAGTTTCTCATGTTATTATACAGCCACAAATGTGATTTTATAAAGAGGATTTGCTGTACCTAGTACAAGAGACTATTTAAAACTGTGAGATTATTTAAAGCTATTTTTAAATCATCACAGACAGTGGCCAACATGGTAGTTAAGTTGACTGAGAGCATTTTTAACTTATAAGAACTGAATTCCAGATGGTATGGGTCAAAGTAAAACCACAAAATTTAACAGGGAAAAGCAAATATATTTGAAAAGGGGCTGATTAGTACTATAAATCTGAAGTTAACGTGCATAAACAAAATTAACTGTTCACTGCCAAGTCTTTATTTCCTAATTTACAGCTGTATACCAAATATACTGCAGACTCATTCAACAAATATTTCCTAAGTATCCAGTATATTTGAAATTGCCTGAACTGAAGTAAAGGACAAGGAAAAAAAAAAAGCCTTTGTAGCAATCTCAGTTGCACCCTGGGAAATTATCACATCTAAAAAACTAAAGTAGTACAAAGTTGGCAGACAAAAAGAACCAGGGTGCAAGACTCCACTGAGTCCTGCTGACACCGTATCCTTATTTGATCTTGTGAAATAATCAGCATGATGGTTCCTCCTATAAGTTTCATGGAACAGATGTAGATTTTATTTTAAATTAGCTCTGATTTGAAATTTTTGTGACTACTGAACAGATGCAGAATTAAATATCTTTATAGAATACTAAAGGTTACATAATCCGAAAGCTCTCATTTTATAGGTGATGAGATTCAAGCCTTTTGAGATTTACTCAACATCACGCAATTAGCAGTGAAGCCAAAACTAAAACGGATCTGTTTCCATGTTCATTACCTTTGGAAACCTCTGCGCTAGTTATTAAAAGAAGGAGCAACAAAACCATGTGTGAGAATCACACTTCTATATACTTCCTACTTCAGTATCAAACGGGATCAAGACTACAGTACCTCTAATAACTTCCCAACTCATATATGTTATAGCCTATATCAACTTTTTATTACTAAAATAGTTTCACCTCCTCAGATGTTTACAGAAAGCCAGAAAAATAGCAAAATTCTATATAGCTCCCCATGTGGTAACAAAGTTCAAATCTGTGTACGAATATTGCTCTGGACTTTATATAAACATCAATCTCTAAATATCAAATAAGGTATATTAATTATTTATGTGATTGATAATTCCTGGTTTTTTGAGTATGTGTACCTAAAAAAAGAGGTAATATAAGAGTTTCTCAAAATAATACTTATGCTTACTATAGTATGAAACTGCTTATTTGCTCTTCTACTCTCTCTCAATGTTTAAAAAAATTGTCAGCACCCAATAGGCTGAATTCACAACACATTACTTAGTGACAGCTCATGATTTAAAAAACACTGACTTCGTAGACAAGTTTTCAAGGTTAAGGAATTTTACAATCCACCAGAATCTTAACCTTCTATGAGACAGAGACAGAGTAGTCACAAATTAAATATTCTTCCTTTAAAATTCCCAGAGAGGGGCTGGGGATTTAGCTCAGCGGCAAAGCGCCTGCTTGGCAAGCGCAAGGTCGTGAGTTCGGTTCCTGGTACCGGAGAAAAACCAAAAAAAAAAAAAAAAAAAAAAAAAATTCCTAGAGATACTTCATGAAGCCCTTGGACTCCATATAACATATTTGAAAGCTGCAAATTTACATTTTTTTCTTTTTTATTTTAAAGAGAAAAAGACAATAAGAAAATAACAACAACAAAGACAAACACAAAACAACACAAAAACAAAAGTACAGAATTTCAAAACAAGATATTAGGAATTAACAATGGTTGTTATATTACATATTGTTATCTTCAAAGAAGTTGCTCAGATTACCAGATTCACATTTTAACTGGAGCATTCTGAAAGCATAAGCCTAGATAGTTCTCTTTTGATTATGATCTTCAAGAAATAATTTTCAAACTGCGCATGGTGGTGCACGCCTATAATTCCAGCACTCAGGAGGCTGAGGCAGGAGGACTGCCAGCAGTTCGAGACCAGCCTCAGCTACATAGTGAGACCCTGCCTCAAAAAAAAAAAATTTCATAAAAGATCAGTATTTTAGGAATGCAGTTTTATAAGTATTGATATTACATTAAATAATATGAGGAAATATTAGGTATAAGGAATAGTCAAGCTTGTAATTCTAAATTTATAAACTCAGTATTTTAATATATAAATTGTTTATAAGTTAAATTTAAATATATAAGTAACTTTTCTCCAAGCAAAATGATGTAAATAGAAATACATAATTTATTATGCAACCATTCTTTTGAGACTATCTTTTGATAACCCATCTAAATATGTAAAATAGAATAATATTTACTTGGAGACTATGTTTTCTGGAGGCAAAATAAAGACAAAGTTTAATAATATGCCCTCTAAGTTGATTATTCACTTTTGTATTTTTGCATAATTTATGATTTTTAAATTAATTCAGTAATCCTAAAATAATTTTAGCCCATTAGATTGACAATGACTAAATACTTCCCCCCCAAACTCTAAGGTTCTAATAATATCTGAAAATATATAAATACAACATACAAGGCTCTCCGTACATATAGAAAGGGTTCCGTTTGCATATGTGCACATACCAAGTCAAAAATTTAAATATAAAAAAATTAAGTCATTCAAATTTATACATTTGTGGCTTCAAAATAGCACACGTTTCTAGTCACTGATAAGTCAATAAAATATTTTTAAATAAAAAGTCACTTAAAAGTACAATTAAAAATTGCAAATGGGAAGGGGGTGGGGGAAGGGGAAGGAGACATAAAAAGAATTAAGATGGCTTATGCACATGTACCAACTCCCTACAATGAATATCATCATTTGAATGAAAAGAAAAAGAAAACTGCAATTTCAAGTCCCCAAATTACCCAAGGTTATCCACATCTGTACTCCTTAGGCTTCCTTCTTCTTCCAGGCTCATTACACACAAATCCCATAAAGATATGAAAAGTCCTTAAATTAACTAGCTGATAAGGTGAAGTGAAGCAACCTAACCTTATGAGGAAGAAACCCACTGGCACAGGGGCTCATGCGTGTAATCCCATCACTCTGGGAGGTTGAGGCAGAAGGATTACAAAAATTTAAACCTAGCTTAGGCAATTTGGCAACTCAGTGAGACACTTGCTCAAAAAAAAAACAAAAATAAAAAAAGGGCTGGTGACATAGCTTAGTGTGTAGGCCTTGGGTTCAATGTCCAGTACTACCAAAAAAAAAAAAAAAAGATGAAGAAACAGATTCAAAGGCTTCAAAGAAAGTTTTTACACAATCTTAGAACACCAGTCTTAAAGGATACCTCTAAAAACACATATATCCCCAACCCCAGATCAGAGTACATTTGTCTCTTGAGGACCCATGCTCTATTTTCTCTGAGCGTGCACTTTAACTCTGTCTAATAAAATCTATTGATGCCTCTCAAAACATGCTTAAATTAAGAAATTAACTAAAAAGTAAATGCAAATGAAGTATAATAATCTGTTATTAACAGGTAATGTATCTACATCATAGGATTTTGCCATAATTAAATGAATTAATATATGCAAAGCATTTCCAACAGTGCCTACCTTAAAATAAACACAACTTAAGCATTACTTATTAGTAGCAGGAGTCAATTTAAGAGTCTATAACAGAAATAAAATGTAACAACTCCAGAAATAACGTTATTCTTTACTGCCTTTTTAAACTGCATTCTTACTTACTCTTGTATCTTTGTCTCCAACAAAACAAATAACACGGAGGGATGGAACCCATCGTTTAAATTCATTCATCCAGTTGTGTAAAGTAGACTTTGGAACTAAAACCATGTGAGGTCCAGGAATGCTTCGGTAATGCTTCAGGTAACCAAGCAAAGCAATTGTCTGCAAAGTCTTGCCGAGACCCTGCATTATCATCACAAGGAAAAAAATCCATAAATGTACTTTCTTTAATTAAACAATATATTAATAACCTGAAAAGATATTGGCCAACTATCTCATATTAGGAGTTATGTTTTGCACCAACAAAAAGTAAAAAGACCTTTGTTGAAGCAAAAATAATTTTCAATTCAGTACTTACTATGAGGATGAAAAGAAACCAAGGAAGTACATTTAGAATGTTGAGTAACAAAGCAAATTTCTACTGAGTACATTTTTGCTTTTAGAAGAGCATGCAAACTAATACACTAATATAATTTTTCTAGTAGTTACAAGACTAGGCTGTGTGCATGCATGCGCATGCATGTATGTTTCACAAGGACGGACTTCCTCTGCCAGTCTTTTAGATACAGGTCTTTCCTATTATCCCCAAAATTACTTTAGCCCAGGCATTAAATATTCAGACTATGCATCTCAAAGGGCTTAGGATTTTGTACTTACACCTTACACTCTTAAGAGACCTTAGGAGCCATAAAAGAACAGGGCTTTGTAGCCAGAAAGTTCATTGAAGATCACCTAGTCCAGTGGGCTTTAAAAAAATAATATACTGAACACTTGTGAAGTTGTCACCTAACCAACGGGAAAGGAACTGAGCCTTTCCTTTGGTCTTTCAAAACGGCTGTTGGGGTTAGAAGTGTAATGTAATAGTAGAGCACTTACCTAGGCTAGAATAGGAATCCCTAGCACCACAAAAATAAAGCAGAAAATAAATATTAAACTAGCTTTTGGTTTCTCTAAACAAAGTATGTATTTCCCTCTGTAAAACTAAGCTATTTTTATAAGGTCTATCTATCCGTCACTAAAAGAAAGGGGTTTTATGGGTGCTATGAATCAAAACTTTAAAATGTTTATACTCTGTAATGAAGTAATTCCACTTCCAAGAATTTTATAGAAATAATCTGAGAGGTACAAAAATATGTAATTACAAGATTCTCATAGTATCACTATTTATATGATAAATCAAGTAATCCAACTGAGCAGCAGTAAAGGAAGACTATAATAAAATTATGGTGTCTCTCTAGGATTCTGAAATAAACATTATTTTTATAAAATATTGTAATTACATAGAAAATACATATGAATGTGAAGAAATGAAAAATAAATAACATACACAATATGATCTCAACTATGCAAAATAAATACCCTCCAGCAGACTAAAAATTAACATGCCACAATTTCAACTATTTTAATCTCCAGGTGGCAGGATTATAATTTCATTTTAAAATTTCTTTCTTTTTTTCCATATTTTCTAGATTCCTTAAAGCTTCTTTCTTTTTTTCACTAAGTAAAACTTAACTGGCATCAGCTACAGCCTCAAAGATCTTTAGACGCTTCATTTTAAGACAGGTTGTAACCCAGAGTGGCTTGGGGCAAATAATCCTGGTCCTTTTCTTCAAAAATTATCCAAACTCCTCTCCTTCTGGGCTGACTGTAGTCCCCAAACCAGACTAGGTAAATATAGGGTGCTAATGACGCTTGATTTAAAGGACCCTCTGCCGCACATCTAACAGCTGCTCAATCAAGGACTAGTACATATTGGACTGACTACTAAACACCATAAGGCACATATTGCCACACGGCCCTTCTGGACAATAGTGTTTACTAATATGGCTCCAGAGTCTCATAAATATGGTATTTGTTAGATTAAACAGATCTAGAACTTTCTCTACCCTCTCTTAAATCTCATTTTATTAATTTGATCTTAAAAATACAAATTGATGTCTTCTCATCTGCTCAATTAGCATCTTCCATGGTCTTAATTTTTGCTCTTTGGTTATTTTACTTACATATTCCTGATTCATTAGCTTATTTGTAAAAACACTACCTGGGACTGGAATGTTATCAAGACCCAAATTGCTCTTTACTTGTTCCTTATTCCATGTAGTGTACTTAATTTTTTATTAATCATAAATCGAGGTATTTACATTCATTCTTTCACTCATGTATACAACCATTCATTTCTTCATTTATTGTTTGGTTTATATAGCCCACTTCATTCCCAAAAGGATGTCAGGTAGCCTACAACAGAAACATGTTTCACACAGCCTACAGTGAAAACACTGAACCTATATTAATAGTAAAACAGAAATAAAGAGGCACCAAGGAAAACAAAAGAAGAAAACAAGGCACCATTTGGGCATTCAATTTGGCTGAGCCTCCTAGAAACCCAAGTGCAACCAAAATCAAAAGCACAAGGAGGTTTTTTGCACCATCTAAAAAAAACACAGTAAAACTTTTGCACCTGTGAAAATCTATGTTCTAGAGTTCACTAAAACAATTATAGACTTTACAAAGTTCTTTTTCATTCTAATAAGTAGATAATGCTTCCAGGCGTGAAGGCTGGGAGGTCAGTTCAGGTTTTCCAAACATATTAAAGAGCACCAGTAACTGCAACCCATTTGTGCTAACCAGCTCCTTACCATTTCATCAGCCAAGATACCATTGACTCCATTTTCATACAAGGAGATCAACCAGTTCAGTCCTCGAATCTGATAATCTCTCAGGGCTCCTCCTTTTACATCTGAAGAAAAAAATCAAAGATGTCTCATACCGGCATTAATATACTCAGGCAAAATTCTCCTACAATCAAATGAAAAATAAATCACCAATGTGACAAAGCACTCACAGGAAGGTGACACCTCAAATCTAACACACACACTTGAAGTTTTCCGACTCTCCGACAGTAGCTCTTCATCTTCTTCCTGTTCTGTGCGCCGGTGGCGATAGCTGAATTGAAAAAAGAAACACCTTCATATTAACCCCAAATGCTAAGCTGTCGATAAAGTCACTGTGCATTGCTGGCATATGTCACGGAAAAGGATGAGTTATCTAGGATTGGGCTTGCGATTTAGTGAAACCAGTCTACATTTTTACTGCTAATTTATGGGAATAAGGAAGAATATTGTTACCTTTCAAACACATTTCTATTGGCAATAACTTTATTTTTAGATAAAGTTAAACTAAATAACAGAGAGGGAGAGGAAAGAGGAATAAAAGGAAGGCAGTGAAAAAGAAAGATATGAAAGTAGAAAGAAGTATGACAACATACTCTCCAGCAGAAATTAAGCTCTGCTTTTCATCTTTCTTTATTCGAGGACGTCCCAATTTCACATTCAGAGGAAATGTTGGAGATTTCTGTGCTGAAGGTTGAATGAAATGTGCAAAAAGTTCTGTCTGCTTCAGTAAAAATTCAAATCTCTTTGCTCGATCTGCTTTCTAATTTAGAAAACAAAAAGTAAAAATAGTTTGTTCACTGAAATTATTTAACAAAAACATATAGTGCGCTTACTTTGTACAATGTTCTAAACACTTTAAATATCCTAACCTAATTAACTCAATTAAGACACCTATGAGATAGTTCCTAGTGTCATCCTTGTTTTATAGATACTAGAAATGAGGCACAGAGATGGTAAGGAACTTGCCGAAGTTTCCACAGCTAAGTAGCAGGGTTTGAGTTCAAATGGTTTGATTATTTGAAGCCAAATGATCTAACAGACTTAGTAAATGCTCCAAAAAGTACCCTCCTTGGAACTGAGGGTGTAGCTCAGTAGTAGAACACATGCTGAGGCCCTGAGTTCAGCCTCGAGCACCCTCTCCCCCAAAAGAAGTAGCCTTCATAAAGAGTCAAAATTGGAGAACAAGGCACTTTCCAAAACATAATTTTCTTTGTCCTAAACAGTAAGAAAAGTAAGCATCAAGTATATATCTCAAACACACAAATACGAACTATTGACTATGATATTCATATACCATAAAATAAACTCTCAAGATCACATCTACAAATAACTGAAATCCAAGAATACAGTGTCATCTCCTGAAATATTTTCATTGTCAAGGTACGATAGCATAATAACATAACACAATAATATAACATAAATTTCTCTTTTCTATTACAATGATCTCAAAAATTGCATTTTCTGCCAGCAGTGTAAAAAGTTTCTCCCCAAAGGGAACAGAACTTAGTAAAAAAATACATACATATATGTAAATATATATAACTGCTTCACAAATATATGCTATATGTACAATATATAACTGCTTCACATATATGTATGCAAAGCAGTTATATATTAAATATTAAGAGTTTATGTACATTCTAATTCTCAATAAATTACAAAAGGTCCTGTAATTTGCACCATATAAATATAATAAACACTGACTCACAAAAAGCCTTCAAAAATCAAAGATATATATACATCATCCCCCAAAAAAGAAAGAATGAAGGTAATTTTTTTATTCAAAGTCACTTTCTGACCAGAGGGTAAAAATACTCAAGCTAATGAAAGATACATAATTAGTAACACCAGAAACTTACTGAAGAGAGTTCATTAACATAAATATAAGTTAGGCAAACATATTCAGACCACTAGCTGGAAGAAGGCCAAAAACTTTCCACTTTATGTTATCCTCACTGGAATGTTGTTTTTAGAGTTGTTAAAACATTAACTGTCTCGTTAAATGTGGCCTTAAATATTAAGGCACAGAGTCTTATAAAAAAATTATCAACTATCCAAAAACGTGCTTCATCTCTACTTATTTTTATAACATTATTGCAAAAACAACTCCCTAGGGAAAAAATCTAATTGAACTACCTGTCAACTTCTTAGTGACAAAAATTAAACAATTCAATGACTAGCAAAGCAATCCTGTGGGTATAACTATGATTATACTGCTTAAAGATGTAGTATTTTCAGGCATTGGACAAGTGTCCTTCCCTCAAAAAAAGTGTATTATCAATATGATATGTATCATTAATGTGCAGTGTTCATTCATATATCCAAAGGAAGGAGGACAAAGAAATATCAACCTGTCATTGCTACTAGATTTCTCTCAGGTCACAAAGCCAAACTGATATGGCCACTGATATTTTTAACATTCAGCAGATAAAATATTTCTATCATAAAATACCTTATTATGGAGTAAAGGACACTGAACAAAAATGAGATGTAGTTCTAGTCACAACCACTCCAGATAGGTTTTTCCACCTATTATTTCCGCCTCTGAAAATCAATTTATTCAACAGAATTTATTGGGATAGGTTAATATATTACTTTTTGATCTAAAATCACGATTCTCTATGCATTATAAATACACATATATTTTTATTTTTCACATCTTTTTTTATAAAAATTAACTACAGCAATTGCTATCCTACCCAAGAGTATATATTTACCATTTTCTCTTCATATTCTGGGTCCATTTCCTTTTCAGATTTAGAAGCTTTAGTAGCAAGTTTGAGTTGAAACGGAGAAATGTTTTTCTAGAATTTCAAAGGAAATACATATCATCAAATTGCAAAGCAAGGTCTTTAAATTGGTGAACAGTCTCACTTGAAGAAAGTGGAAAGTAATTAAATAACCTAATAAATAAATCAGTGTGGGCCATGCATGGACCAATGATGAGAGCATATTATGTAGCAGGGTTTATGATTAATCCAGTTCTGTGCACCTGAGGTCCAAACAAAAAGATCTGAAAAGCCAGAGAAATGACATTAATTATAATAAAAAAAGTAAATTGAGAGCCTTTTTGCCCATTTTTTACTTTAAAGCATAAGAAAATGTTTAATCATAAAATAAAAGATCTAAAAATCTAAAATAGGCTAATATTGTGAACTACAAACTAAAGAAGTAAAGGACACTAAACATTTATTCTCAGAAACTCTGCATGTAATGGAAACAAGCCAGGCTTTCGAAGAAAAGACTGATTTCTCAACCTGAAAAGACATTTTTTTTGAATTATTTTTATATTGTAATTAGAACATTTAAATTTTTATGCAATGCAATGTGATCATATATATTTAAAATAGCATAGCTTCAAATTGTTGGTTTATGTTAATTTTATCTAACTAGAAAGAAAGCTATTTTCAACTATTTATATTACATAAATATTTCATAGAAGCAGTTTTATCAGAGCTATTAACTACTAACAATTGATATTTTAAAAGTTGTAATTTAGTGAACACTAACATAAATCAGTAACTTAACGAGACTAAAATAGTCTGGATGATGGAGTGTTATCTTATACATCCTATTTGTAAAGACAAGCTTATACTTGTAAATACACATACATGTATAGAATAAACTTCATCTGTAACAAATCAATAAGTAAAACAATAAAAACAAAAATCTATCCACTAAGAGCAATGCCAAGAGTATTTCAGTTTGAACACAGACGTCACAGAAATCGAAACACATTTTTTTAATAAAAATTGAAGAAGCTACGTCAATTTTATCATGGCTTTTGTCAATCTGCTTCTGAAAACCTACATCAAAAATCAGCAGCAGGGGCCAGGGAGAGAGCTCAGCGGCACAGTGCCTGCCTAGCAAGCACAAGGTCCTGAGTTCAATTCCCGATTCCAACAAAAAAGCAGGATAAAAAATCAACAGCAGATGATGAATGTTTTTGAATGTTTGCTAAGATTTTTATGTTAAGGAAATCCACACTAAGATTATAGAATTTGGCCCTGGTCAGTCCTACTTCTTTGAAGCACTGATCATATAACAACCATCCTGACTTACAGAATGTCATATGTATAGATCATCTGTGTAAGATATTTTAAATGTAATCCTGAATAAATGGGACTAGAAAGCTGCCAAAGACCCCCTCAAACCCACACTTTAAAACTGTCAGGCATGGGGCTGGGGATTTAGCTCAGTGGCAAAGCGCCTGCCTGGCAAGCGCAAGGTCGTGAGTTCGGTTCCCGGTACCGGAGAAAAACCAAAAAAAATAAAAAATTTTAAAAAAAATAAAAAATAAAACTGTCAGGCATATTACACATTTTATTTTATATCCAAAGCAACAAGATAAATTTGGTATCAAAATTCACACCTTTATCATTCTTAAAGAGGTTCTATGAAGTCTGGTTTTCAAGTTACAAAACAGCAACAATTACACCATCTCATATACACAAGTATATATCCTACAGAGTGAAAAGCTTCACTTACAGAAAATTTAAGCTTTAATCTTAGAAAAACATTTTATTTTATTCATTACTTCTTTTGCTCACCTTATGGCAGAATTCCCTCAAAATTTAATTAGATGCTAATTAAATTCCCTGAAAATTTAATTAGATGCTAATTAAAATCCCTAATCTTGAACAGTGCCACTAAGTGGTATGGATAAGTACTTAGCTGGCACTATGTTCCACAACAAATTTTAAAATACCTACCTTTTAAACTTTCTCCTTTATATGTGTGTACATGTGTAAGTTTTCAAAATTAAATTTCTCATCCAGGATAAGACAAAAAGTGAGTAAGGTATTCTAAGGGAGTCCTTGTAGATTTTATTGCCTGGTAGTGTAGATGCAATGAGAATGCAGCACAAGGTCATGAAAAAGCCTTGTCTTAAAGACCATGACCTTTTTCTTAAAGCTTTCACTACCAAAATACTGTCTCCCAGTTTGTACAGCATTAAGTTATCTGTCACTGCAACTAAGTTCAAGAAATAGAGAGTAAGGAAAAATATCTTTCAGTAGCTCAGTATCACAGATCAATTCACTAGTTCTCATCAACCTTATAAAGCACAAAAGTACTCTCATTCTGGAGCCTATCTGCTTTTTTCTTGGATATACAACGCTAGCTACTTTGATAATCTGGCTTCCCATACCCCAAATAAAAGCCTGGAAAATGACATGGCAAAGACCACTAGAAGGCGGCACACCATAGGCAGCAAGAATGGTTGGTAGAAGCCCAGGACTGAAATGTGGGTTCTACTGCAGTAGCATCCCTTACCCTGGGGGTTTAGCATCATTGGTATTTCTGTACTTTAGAGCTGTTTTAAATGATTTTATGGTTTTGCTACATCTATACTCTGTACCATAAACTAACAAATTTTCATGAAAGTATCTGAAGTACTTAAAAAATGGTAACTAGGAGCCTGGTAGTTGCAAAAAGAAATAAAAAATTACTAAAAATCAACACAGTACTCACAGTCTGAAATGTGGTTAATAAAGAGAAATAATCTGCTGGATCTCAACTGCCTTTGTATCACTGTCAGTATACAAGAACTTATAGTCATGAGGGAAAGGTTGGGAGTCAAGGTACTATAGAATATATTTAAAATGTTAAGTATAAATTAAAAATAAAAAGATAAACCAGTAAACTTTAGATATCCAGGAAGTTCCTTCCATGTAGTACCTCATTTCCCTATCCTGAATGGACAAAGAAAGTACCATCAAGAGAGTTTCCGGTGAGGCTACGAGTTCAGGATTATATAGTTATCGATTCAGTGATTACTATATAGGTTTTTTTATTGATCCCCAATCTTTTCACAATTCAAAACACTTACATGATCTGGAAACTCGACATAAGAGTTTAGCACTTAACACTTGCGCAGTCTAGGGAGTAAAAAACACTTAGACACATTTCTAAATTTCCCAACATTTGGTTTATGTTGACGTTTGAGATTTCGCCCAGCTTCCATCATGGAAAGTCTTACTGACCCAGGTATCAGACAGATTTTGAAATGCTTGTTTTCCTCAGTTTTCTTGTTTTTCCAGTTTGGTTTTTCCTGGTTTTCACTTAGCACTACAGTGTCTTTCCCTTTAGTCAACCTTGTAATGGTAAAATGTCATTCAGCAACCCACAATTTTAAATTACTCTAACTCAAGGCAAAAGGTGTTAATTTCCTTTCAAAGCTTTGCATTTGGTCTTATAATATCATATAATGATTCAGACCAGTCCACTTAAGACCACTAAAGCATAATTTTCATTACCCACCGTTTTCAAATTAGGATATGTGTACTTGTAAATGGGGGTGAAGAGACACCTCTAAACGGTCCATTCTGCAATTTTATTTTACATCAAAACTCCTTATGCTTCATCCTATTACTTATTCTTAATTTTTCAAAATGTTTCATAGTGATTTTTTTGTCTGTCTCGGTCTACCTATGCATGTCTTACGGACATTGTACATATTTTCTAGATTTGGCTTTAATAGGTGTGAGGTCGACTAAGGTAGCTTACTAACTGCTCAATCTGAGAACCCTAGATTTTAATCTTTTTAAATATATATACATACAGATATATAGATATATGCCTGTGTGTGTCCAGGAACCAGCAGCGCCCACTAGGAGAGCGAGGTGGAAGCCTGGAAGGCTTGAGGCCGGATTGGGGGACCATTTGGGTGGCCCTGGAGAGAAATATTATACCGTCCAGGACGGACGAGGCAGGAGAGGGTGAGGGGGCAGGCCTTGGAAATTTTCCTAAGCTAGCGTGCACGGTTCCTTGGTGTGGGGTTGGGATTGTAGGGTTCGATGAGAAGAGCTCCTTTTTTCGAGGTGACACCTCCGCCTCAGTAGGCGGGGATCAAACGAACAAGGATTTCTTTTTCTGCAACCCAAAAGACCGACATTGCCAACCAAAGAAATAAATGTCTTCGGTATCATCCTCCATCCCTCCAGCACCTTGATATTCACATTACAATAGTAAGCCCTAGCCAAACCCCTTCGGAGTGTGGGACTGAAGGGCCCAGATTTCCCAGGCAGAGGCCAACGGGAAGCAAGGAGAGAGAGCAGCAAGCTAGAGGAGAGGGAGAGGCGGAGGCTTTTTCCTGCTCGGCCCCATCCCCCACCCCGTTGCCCCAGTTCCGGGAAGGTAGCGGGGGCCCGGGGCTGTCAAGGGGCTCCCGAGCCCGGGGATAACGGGTACCCCTCCACCCCGCGCCGCGCCCGCCCGCGCCCCAACCCCGCCCCCGCCCTCCAGGCGGCGAGCAGGAAAGGGGGAGGGGAGCGAACGCCTGACCGCTCCGCCGCCCCCCACGCGCCCGCCGCCCCCAGCCCCGCAGGGCTCCGGGGGTACCTGTCGGCGCCGAAAGGTCGGGGTTTGGGCCCCTCCGAGGGGCCAGGCACGGGATTTTTCCACCACACACAGCACACACCCCCTTTCTATTTACCTCCTTCTTCTTCTCGCCCTTCTCCTTGGTCGCTGTGGCTTCCGTGGCCACGGCGGCCGCTCCCTCCTCCCTAGAGGTGGACGGCCCCGGCTGCTCGTCCTCTAAGAGCACGACTGTGGCGGTCGCATCGGAGGCTGCCACGGTGGCTGCCACTGCAGCGGTGTCCAGCTCCATGGCGTTAGAGCGGGAACGACGAGGGGGACGAGGAGAGGGACAAGGGCTCCCGTGCGGTGGGAGCGGCTGCACTGGCGAGAGCTGGATGGAGCAGGGCTGGGGAATCACTCCGCTTCCAACCCCTTCGCTTGCCCCCCCCCTTTAAATAACCCTCAACCCTGCCCCACTTCCGTCCACCCACCCTACGTCATGGCCTCCCTCCCTCACCCTCCCCCTTTTCCCCACCCCCCCCAATGATCGCGAGACTCCCCTTCCCCACCCAGAGCCTGGCCTGGCCCCGCACGACCAACTGTTGCCTGAGTGTGGGGTGCGGACAGGGGTGGAGGTGGTAACCTGCAGTTTGAGTCCCCCTAAAAACCTTTCCCACAAGCCCCAACAGTGAGCCTGAGCGTCCCCTCGCAGATGTGCACGAAAGGAATCCTCTGTCTGAAATCTGCTCTTTGTACCTCGGGGCGTTCTCCCCTTCTTGCACAAAGAACTTTTACTCGGTTTATAACTGCACCTTGGAAGATTGTTCTGAAGATTTGCAAAGCCCAGAACCTGTCTGGGAACTGGCCTTAAGGAGGTCCCTAAGGGAGTCAGATTGGTGATGCTATTCCCGCCTTCCTAAATTCTGTGGTGAAAGCACTCCTTGAAACTCTTGATTGCAAATACTCGCTTACAAGGTAGAAATTGACTGGGGTTTTGTGTATATTTGTTCTATTTTCCACTCTGGCGCCTCTCAGTCCAGGGGATCAAGGTCAAGGTCTCCACAAAATCCTGAGCAATCTATGGTAGGAACCTAATATTAATGACAATTGAATACCTGTGAGGTTTTTCATTTTTGTTCTATTCGCATCCTCATTGTTTGGTTGTGATTCGCCGCCGGTAATGTGCTTGTTCGTGGAGGTAAAAGCATTTTGTAATGGGTGCAACAGCGTGCGACTGTAATTATTAAATATTGTTCTTCTCATCATTTAATCTGATCTATAATGAGAAGATCTACAATCTAACCTCTAAAATTCAGTCATTACAGGCAAGACATAACAAAACAGACAAAATTTATATCAAACAACCATAAAACATACAGTTTCCAAAATGAAGCAAATACGTTCTAATGTAAAAAGAAGTCCTGACTAATTTCCTTTAGTGTGCCTTCCTAAATTATCAATCTGGAATAAAATATGACTTAGGCAAATAAGATGACACACAGTTGAACCCAGATGTATTTCTTTTTCCTGGGAATAATACCCTAAATTCCTTTTTGTTTTAAAACTGTGAATCCTTAATACGCAAAAACCCTTGTGACATTTTAACCAACATTGGTCTTTAACACCTTAGTGTGAAGAAGTGTCACATCTTTTCCAGAGACTGGTTCTGAACAGATAAAATGAGGCAGAAAAGACACTGGTGTGTGAAAGGGTGAGCGAAGGAAGGACAGGCTGGTAGCACTGGCTTCATTTTGATTTCATCTTCAGTATGTTCTTTGGATTCCTCTCCCCATTGACCATATTTCACATCCATGTACTATCTAATAAGAATAGGATGTGTCCATATAAAAATGGTTCCTATTCCTGGAGCAAAAATAAATTGGATGGAATTAAGCCACTTAACTGATCATTTGATTTGTTTTTGTTTTGTCTTTTTGAGACAGGGTCTCACTATGCAGCTCAGGCTGGTCTTGAACTCACTTTGTAGCCCAGGCTGGCCTCGAACTTGCAACCATCTTCCTGCCTCAGCCTCCTGAGTGCTGGGATTACAGGTATGTGCCACCACACCCAGCAACTGATCGTCTGAATATGATTTTTTTGCTATTAAAATGTGCAGGTATACTAAGGAATGGGATGCAAAATGTGAAGTGTCTTCAAAAAGAAGCTTAGGACTTAGACCTGCTACCCCTTTCCCACCTGCACAGTCTTTTCATTTGAAATAGTCTTTTATTATTCTACCCCATTGGACTTGGAGAACAAAACAAGCTTTTATGCAGAATTTTGATACTATATTTGGGAACTTCAAAACTAATCTCTGTCTTCAGTACCATTTGTCCATTTTAGCAGATTGTAACATTGTAGCGGTTGTCCCATAATTATTTTCAGGTAGCCAACCAAGTCATCAAGGATTCTCTGCTGGAAGAAGTTCAAGAAACACTGAAATAGCAGGATGCTGCAATACATGCATCCACCTAAAGAGAAAGACCTTTTCAGAGAGTGACAATGGAGGATTTCTTTTACACCAAACTGCAGTAAAGGAAAGCAGAATTCTCCTTTCATTGCCTGGGGGCTTCAAAAAAGAAATACTTAAGAAATATTTTTTGTGTATTGATGTGTTCCTGCTTGCAAGGATACTTTGTTACACTGTCCATCTCTTTGCCAAGGTACAGTATTTCAGTTACACCATGAAATAAATTCACTGTTGTTTCAAAACAAAATGATAAGAATTAACAGTTGTTATATTACATATTGTTATCTTCAACGAAGTTGCTCAGATCACCGGATGTAAGAGGGCAAGACTGATCAAACCAATAAAGAGAATAATAAAATTTTTAAAATTTTAAAAAAACATTAGAAATGATACAGAGTTTCACTAGACAAGATGGTAGAAATTCACCAATGGTTGTTATAATTCGTATCGTTTTGTTTTGAAACCCTGTATCGTTTTTATTGTTTTTGCTGTCTTTTGTTTTTGTCTATATTGTTGTTATTTTGCTATTGCTCTTTTTTTATTCTTTAAAATCAAATTTTTAAAAACCAAACAAAAAAATGCACTGTTGTGAGAAAATCTGGGAAACCCACATCCCTTTATCACACCATTTCTGTAAGAACATGTGTTCCAAGTTCCAAAAAATATTAAAAATTGATTTGGGGGACAGAAGTATGTTGGCAATTTTCCATGTGTATATAATGTGATCCCTGCTTGTCAAAATGACATGACCCCAAGTGCTACCAAGTATATGAATATGGCTGCATAGGTTGATGTTTAGTCAATAGACCTTGCCATAGGACTCATGTAAATATTGCCCTTTAGCTTATGGCAGCAGCTGCTATTTACAGAGCATGTACTATCCTTACTTGCAAAATTGCCTAAAATTTGTGATCTGTAGGGTTTGTTCAAGTCACCTCATTTCTAAGCCTACTCAACACCTTGCTCTGTCTCTGCTACTACTTTACCTTAGTATATGTCTTTTCATTTGAAATATTCTTTTATTATTCTACCCCATTGGACTTGGAGAACACAACAAGCTTTTATGCAGAATTTTGAAACTATATTTGGGAACTTCAAAACTAATGTCTGTCTTCAGTACCATTTGTCCATTTTAGCAGATTGTAACATTGTAGTGGTTGTCCCATAATTATTTTCAGGTAGCCAACCTTGTTTGGTATCTAGCAGAAAGCATGTCATAAAGTTTCATATTTTTATAAAGGTCATAAAGGCAAGGTCAAGGGCTTGGCTTTTTATCTTTTACCCTGTATCTAAAACTTATCACTGAAACTAATATGACTTCAAACCACATCGTTACCCCACTGATGTTTAAGAGCTGGTACAAAATATTCTGGTCACAGTATATTGCTTTCAACTACAATACCACTATGCTCATGTGAATAAGCTTTCTGCCGATTTTTCTTAAAAACATTTATGATAGTGACATTTTTGAAAATGATATTTCCTTCGTGCCCTCTATATTAATGAAAAGGTAATGGCTAATAGCTAGTATACCATTTCTTGAGTTCCCAATGTTGTATCAGATACTGTGATAGATTCTGAACATTTGATATTGCTAACGATCCCAATAACTCCATGAAATAAATATTACCCCCATTTTATATATATGAGAAAATGGAAAACTAGGCTAAATAATTCATCTAAGATTTCACAGCTAGTTAGGGACAGAAGCCAGATTCAAATCCCAGACTGTCTGGCTCACAATCTCATCTCTCCACTTCATCTTTATCAAGTTCCCTGTTCTTCACAGAGCTTCCACCTTCCTTGACAGTAGAAATCATAATGAGAGAACTCCTGAAAAAATATTTCTGCCATCTGTCTCCACGGTGTTCCCTTTTCAGTAAATTCTCAGAAGAGTAGTGGTTCTTAAGGCAGTTAATGCAGAGATGATGAAATCTTAATAGAAACAACTTAAATGTCCAAGAAGAAGGGATTGGCAAAACACTAACTCACATATTCATGGATGGACTACTACACAAGCATTAAAAATGATTATATAAGTAGATACCTAATGACACATATATATGCTCCAAATTATATTGCTAAGTGAAAAGGCATAAAAATAAGAATGACCCCATTTTTGCAAGAGCTAAAAGAAACTATTTACATAAATATATTTCCACAAAAGAAAAAGCCTGAAAAGATCTGCTCCAAATGTTACCAGTAGATACAGCAAGATGATAGGATTTTGAGTGACATTTTCACTTTTGCTTTTCCATTACATCATTTCCCTCAAAGAATGTGTTTCCTTATATAATAAATAAAATTTTAAAAGATTAATGGTAAAACATTTCTCAAAGCTAGACAAATTGAAGTAATATCTAACAGAAGTATCAGCTAATAGAATGTGTCAAAAAAGGAAAAGAACATTACAGTGAAGAGAAAAGGAAGTGGTAATATGTGTAATGTAACAGAAGCAATACAAAATATTTGATTGTCTACAGTAATGTTACCTGGTTGATGAACTGTTTCTAACTATTATCATTTCAAGCTGTATATATAAGGATTTTCTACTTTAAAAAATTATCTTATGAAAATCAGCTTAGGAAAAAGATCCAGATGATTTTTTAAGTGCTCCCAACCCCAAAATTCTACCCACCCATACAACCCTAAAATAATAAGCACATGCTAAATAATATAAATTAAGTTTTCTAAAGGTATAAAGTTATCCATGGTGACAGTTAATAGTGGTGGAATAGCAGTCATTATCAGCTTCAGTATAGAGTCAGAAAGACTTGAAATTTAAATTCTACCAACTTACATAAATTTTCTAGCCTTTAGACTGCATCTGTAAAATGGATATAATAATACCTAACTCAAAGGGCTTTATGTATTCAATGTAAATACATATATATGTATTTAATTTAAGTACACATATATATTTAATGTAAGTATATGTATATGTGTGTGTGTGTGTATACATATACTTAGTATGGTCTTGGCATGTAACGTACTCAGTGGATGGTAGTTAGCAAAAAGTACAAACCAAGGTGATGCTATGATCTTTAGTTTGAGCCAATGAAAAGGCCACGATGTGAAAAAGTGAGTACAGGAAATCAGTCCTAAACTAAAGTGGGAATAGGTAGAACAGTTGTTTTCCAAGGTAATTCACTCTGCTTATTATCATTTATTAGTGTCAGCAATTTGGTGCAATTTCACTTCCCTAAGGGGAAGTTGTGAAGAAAGGCAGTACACAAGAGAGAGGTGGAGGACATTTTTCATATTGTGCCTCCCTGAAGGCAGGGACCATATATGATTCATCTTTGTTAAGATGAGGCAGGAGAGAAAGGGTCCAGGCACTGGCTGTTTAGCTACATCAGGTCCTTCAGCTTCTACATGTGCTCTGTGGTTTCCCCCATTTTTCTCCTTCTATCTCGCCATTTGTGTCCATTTTTGCTAGATTACACATGCAGAAGAATACATCTTTTTAAACTCTTCAGGCCTCGTCTCTGAATAGTTTCCATTATTTATAATCAGTTTGAAATATGGTTTGAGCTCAAGTTAAATGTTTTTTACCTAATTGAAGCCTCCTTTCTGTTAGTGTTGCTATTTATAATCACAAGTTGCTACAAACGTCTGTCTTGGTTTTCTGGCTGCTCTCCTATAAGCCATGCATTTAACTACCCATAGTCCTGCTCCTTACTCCCGTTGCACGATCGTTTCAGGTTTGGTAATTCAGTTCCCCAGTGACTTCAGGTTGTTGTAGGTCTCCATCATCGTGTCCCTTACACACTGTCCTCCAATTATCACCCAGGCTTTGTCACTCCTCCCAGGTGAAGTTCATAGCCATAATCTCAAATGATACTCATCACAGAAATGAATTTATTTTCTGTAGTCTTGGGAATATGTAAAGCCCTCTGGAATTACAACTTCATTGAAATTTGAAATTCTTATAATAAAATATTGGGTAGAGTGAATGTCTCAGTGGTACACAAACTAACCTAGCATACACAAGGCCCTGGTTTTGAGCCCCTGCATTGCCAAAACAAAAGTAAAATGAAATATTATTTTGGGGGTTTTTTCTCAACAAGTTAAAAATGTAAAACCACTCTTAAATCAATGGGCTTGAAGCTGTGTTTGCAGACCCCTGCATAGAAGAGACTCACTGAAGGAAGACATAGCAAACACAAATGGGAAAACCAAGACATAACAAAGTAAAGGTGTTTAATCAGGAAATGCAAGTTAAAATCATAATGGGATACTACTACACATCCACTAGAATGGTTAAAATTCTTAAAGACATATAATGACAAGAGCCGATGAAGATAGGGAGCAATGGGAGCTCTCATAAATTGTGCAACTACTTTAAAAGTCAGTTTGGCAGTAGTGTTTATTAGAGCTATGGTAGAAACACACATATATGCCACCCTGACTCTCCTTCAAGAAAGTACACTCTTTCCAGATATGTATGGAAGTTACAGTCTGCAGACAGCCTTCAGTGGAAAGCTGGTTGGCCCAAGGTCACATTTCCTAAGGTGAAGGAATGAGGCAGGGATGAAAAAGACCATTATAGCCTGACACAGAACACATGCAGTGCTTTACTTGTCCCAATGTTTGGCTCAAGTTTCCTCATAATTGTGTTACAGTTCATTTTTCCCATCCAACCCTACTTCCTCTGTCTTTTTTCCACAGGCATTGATCCCAAATAAACATCTTGCAGCCCACACATCACTCAGCTTTTGCTTTTGTGACACAGCCCAACTTTTGACACTGTTGATGCAGTAATCCCACTAAGATAATACACCCTGAAGAAAGACATTCATATGTCCACCAAAAACCATGTACAAGAATGTACTTAGCAGCTTTTGCTTGTGCTAGCCAACTACTGGAAACCACCTAATGTCTATCAACAGGAGAATGAATGAACTGTGATATATTTACAACATGGGATATTATACATCAATGGAAATGAACGAAATGTATATACAATTACGTGCATGGCATAATATTTGTACAAAATAAACAAAATATAAAAGACCATATACTATGTGATGCCAAACAGACTAATACGTTTAGTCTACATTCATAAATGATAAAGCAAAACAGAAAAACAAGGAAATGATTATCACAAAAGTCAAGACAGTGGTCATATCTGAATTGATATTAAAAAGTCAAGATAATGGTTATGACCTGGGGTGATTTTTTTTTTTAAATTTTGAGAGGTCTTAGGGATAGAACTCAGGGCCTCAGCACATGCTAGACAAGCACTCTATCATTGATCTTTACCCCCAGCCCCAAACTTCAAAATTTTGAATGACCAGTATGGCACAAACCTTGACCAATCCACACAGAAGCTTGTATACCTCACCAGAGAATGTTAGCTCATACTAACCCCTGTTTCATTCTGAATGTGGGAAGGAGTAATCAGATAAAGATACCACCTTTGGGAGTATCTTCCAAAGTGCTAACAGTGTTTAATTTCTTGACTCGGTAGAAGTTACATGAGTATTCACCTTGCAACTATTTGTTAAACTATAGATATATATTTCATGCACATTAGAGGAAGGAAAAATAGATATACTGTAAAAAAATATAAGCAAATGTTTTATAAACATTTACTTTAAAAAGTGTGACTCTAGCTGAGATGTTTGGCTGGGTGCAGATAAGAATGATCACAGCTCATCATGTTTTTATTCATTCTGTAACAATACGATACAAAACAGACCTTGAGAAGTTCCAAGTCCTTCCAATAAGAGGTACAGAGGCTCACTGTTTTCAGAACAGGGAGAATTCCTTTCCAGCTGAGAGGTGACAGGATAAAATCTTCCCAGTAGAAGAAGCAATTGAGGTGAGTATTTAAGAATGGAGGATTCCATCAGGTTCTGTTGAAGAAGAGATTGGGAAAAGCCATAGCATTAACACCAAGATAAGGATAAGAATAAACAGCATGTGGTCAAGAAATTAGTCAAACTGATTAGCATAACATTTCCAATTTTGCTTTGATGTAAAACACTAAGCCAATCATTATTTTCTGCAAGGGGTAGTTATATATTCCACAGTTATCGATGGAAATGCTCCTGTGCTAGGAGCTAAGCACTAGGAATACCTCCATTCAACAAAACAGACTAGACTCTGCACTTTACATTGCCTGAATTTGGCCTTAATTTCTTTCTAGAGGCAACATTGTTGCTGAGAGCAACACTCTAGCCTCACCCACATCACATTCAGTCAATTCAATGTTTTGGGCTCTTTTCGGTAATTCACTTTTAAATTCAGTGAGACTTAGGATTCACCCCATCCGTCTTTCATGGCCCTCATGTTGACTTCGAACCCTAGAGTTTATGAAAGATTGAAACAACTTTAGCTCTTGATAGAGCCCAAACTGGCCCCGCCTAAGATTTACAGTCACGCATCCACACTTCCCCATTAAAGTGACTGACTCCCCATCAGGCCTCTTTTGTTATGGTCCCTACTTCCTAACACAGCTTCATCTCATCATGACCACAAGATGCTGACTTCCGCATTTCTTCCTCTCCTTTGTGCCTGTGTATCACTTCTGAGATTCTTTTCTGTTGGAGGTGGAGGGATGGGGTGAGGACTATAACATGTCTTGATCAGAAGGGACTCTTCCCAAATCTTTATGTCTTGCACCTTGGGCTGAGACTTTAAAAAGTAACCTAAAAACCAAAACCATGCTCTTGCTTTCCTTTCTGACACCTGCATGGGAGGAGAGACCAGCCTAAGTTTCACTGCCTACATCCAGAAGTGTCACAAGGATGAAGGTGGAGGGGCACTGAAGCAATCTTGATAGATTATCTCATGATAACCACTGCAATGTAGATTAAATGTTACTAGACAAGCTGCAAGAAGCATGCACAAATGGGCAAAAACTGCTTTCTGGATCTGATATTTGGAATTGCATTTTGTGTTTTAAAAACATCAATTTACTTTTAAAATTTTTGTGCATTGTTTCTTTATTTTGTATCAGTACATGCTTACAATACATAATGATTACATTCTTCACAGGGAGTTGGCACATGTGCAAAACACTTCTTAATTATTTTTTAATCACCTTCCCCTCCCCCCTTTCCTTTTGCAAAAGATCTCTCTATCCATATTCTATTATCTTTTTTTTATTTTGCTCTTTATTTATATTTTGAATTGCTCACATAAGAGAAACCATGTGATATTTAATCTGTGTCTGATTTATTTCACTTAAAATTATCGTCTCCATGTGCACCCATTTTCCTACAAATGACTTGAGTTTATCCTTCTTTATAGCAGAGTAGTACTTCATTGTATATAAATATCACATTTTCTTTATCCATTCATCTGTTCAAGGACAGATAAGCCACTTGCAACATTTAACTATTACAAGTTGTGCTGCTCTAAACATGGATATAAGTGTATCACTGTAATATGATGTCTTTAAGTCTTTTGGGGAGATACCTAGAAGGGTATTACTTGGATCAAATGGAACATCTATTTTTAGTTTTCTGAGAAATCTCCATATCAATTACCACAGTGATTTTAACAACAATATAGAAGTGTTCTTCTTCCCTTCCAGCCTCACCAGCATTTCTTATTATTTGATGTCTTGATGAAACCCATTCTTTCTGGAGTAAGATAGAATCTCAGTGTTGTTTTCATAAGCATTTCTCTAATGGCCAGAGACGATGAACATTTGTTCATGTATGTATTGGCTTTTTGTACTTCTGAGAAGTATCTATTCATTTCAGTTGCCTATTTTTTCATTGGGTCTTGTATTTGGGGTAGTCTAATTTTTTTGAATTTCTTTATAAATTCTAGATATTGGTCCTTTATTCAAGGAATAGCTGGCAAAAATCTTTTCCCATTCTGTACATTGTCTTTTCATTCTGTTGGTTGTTTCCTTTGCTGTACAGAAGCTTAATTTAGCATGATTCCAATTGTTGATTCTTGGTGTTATTTCTTTTGTGATTGGGTTCTGTTCAGATAGTTCTTGCCTATGCCTCTATCTTCAAGAGGCTTAACTATTTTATACATTTAGATCTTTGATCCATTTTGATTTTGTGCTTTGTCTCTAAGTGATGAGAATAGAGTACTCATCATTTTACTTTTCAAATGTGGATAATTTTATTCCCAATAATTGAGAAACCAAATTGAATTTAGCCATAGTTCTACTTTCTCTTTCAGGGTTTCCAAAGTACTTGAGAACTTTTTATGTGCTATATAAGAATTTTGATCAGATTCATGCAGCATTTGGGTCTGATGAGTTTCATCTTGAGAATGTGTATAATTTTTATGTTCCGTATTTCAACATTAGCCTGTCTCTATTCTTTGAGGATATAAAACAGCTTATGATCTTTTTGTAATTTAACATTCTATTAAAAATCAAAACCAAGAGGGCAAGCTAATGGGGTTCAGCTGGATGATCAACTGAAGACTTGAATCTTGAAAACAACATCAGACTTCCACTAACTGCTGCACCTGTTCAATTCCAAAAGGAATGATCCCTAGAGTATAAAGTTGGTAAAGAGTAATTTTAGGAGATAATTCTGGGAAGATGAATTCTGGACAGATCCTTGGAGCCTTAAATACCAAGCTGACTCTATGTTTTTTCAATTCAGCATTTCCATTTTCAGAGAGAGAGAGGCAGGTAGTCCTGACAATGCCTGACATGGCTATGGGATTCACTAAGTAGAAAGGAGAGCCTAGATGACGAAAATGCCATGGAGTGGATGGTGAAAGAAACTAAGACCCTAGTTAGGGTGGGAAAATAATGGCAATGGGAAGGTGAGACTTAAAAGGGGAGAAGAGGGGTCCAGATGGCACAGTATGCTAAAAGAAGCCAGGTTCTACTGCCTGCTGGACCTGTCACTATCTCACCAAAAGTGTAGGTAATAGTCTGTGACCCCAGCTAATGGGCCTTTCTCACACCAAATTCTGTAAAGAATGAAAATAGAAACACACAAACAGAAATACATCACAGGTATGTAAAACAGAAATATGTAAATAAAATTTAGCTCTTCTTTATGTTGCTCTGCATGAAAAGCAATACAAATGTTGGATTTGTGTATATGCAAAGCAAGTCTTTTCAACTAGTGGTGATTTAAAAATCAATGAATCATTTATGTCTCTGCTGGGCCTGTCTTTCAGCTTCTGGCTGCTGACTCACCTACTCGAAATCTTCTTTCCCAGCCTCATCTGTGTCAGGCAGACCTGTTTCTGTCTTTACAGGCCTAAGCACTCTCGCTTGTGAAGGTTTTAGCTAGCATAATATTAAATATATTAAAATGCATCCACATCCTGCATTAAACATTTATATTTTTACTATAAATTTTTAAAAGCTTTTGTAATTTTGCTTTAGAAATAATTTATGCATGACTAATTTAATTTAGAATGGCTGTGATTTCTCCATAATAATTATGGAGACATGGAAAGTGGGAATGTTCAGCATAAAAATTATTTTCAAATATAATAGGTTTTAGTACTCGAGGTTAGGTCGGCAGTGGAGCACTTGCCTAGTATGTCTCAGGCCTTGCGTTTAATCCTCAGCACTGCAGAAAGAAACAAACATAAAGGTGTAAATAAATAAACAATGGATGAACTTGATATAACATCCTATTTTGTAGCCATTTAATTAAATTGCTGTTTTAAACTTGGATTTTCTTTTAGTATTTTATAACCTTGAGACCTTAAAGCACCCCCCTTTCTCTGCTTTTAAAAAATTATTAGTATATGTATGCAGTACATAATGATTACATGCATCATGGGACTTGATACATGTACATAACACATCTCAATTCTTTTTGTGTGTATGGATTCTGTTGTGTTGTGTTGTACTGTTTTGTTTTGCAGTTCTGGGTATCAAATCTAGGGCCTTTGTGCGTAAGCACATCCCCAGCCCACAGTCTCAATTTTTAATTTCATCTCTGAAAATCCTGTAATTTCTAGATATTAGTGATAGTTGTCCAGTGAATAAAAGAAAGACACTGAGGACCCACTTAATCACATATTGGGGTGGTGAAGGTGGTTAAGATTTGTGTTTTCTTGGAGCTAAAATTTCATTTATTTCCATTTTGTTTGCTAATCATTTCACTCTTCACATTGGATGTCTTTTTTGTGCAATCATCATTTCCTGTTTGAGAGATCTCAGTTTTCACTGTCCTTACCTCAATATGTTTATTTCCACACAATCTTTTATTATAACCAAAAAAAAAAAAAAAGTAAAATGGCCAGGGATATAGCTCAGCGGCTAAGCGCCTGCCTGGCAAGCTCGAGGTCCTGCATTCAATTCCTGGTACAAAAAAAACAAAAGTAAAAAAATACCCATTATATGCCAGCCACTATGTATAGGTGCTGGAGATTTCACACACTTGGAGGAAAAAGTATCTTGCCTTTTCTCTAAAGGTAATTTTCTCCACCTTCACTTCCTTGTTCTTCCCAATTACTAAAGGGTTTTGCTTGCACTTTGCTACCTCTCTCTTCTAGCAACTTGAACCATTCGCTCTCCTGGCCCCTTCACCTTACTTTAAAGTAGCTTCAGGCTTTGTGGGAAACCTTTGCTTGACCCTTCTAATTTAATTAAAATTGTATCATGCTGCTCTTTGTCTGATTAAAGATCACTTCTTTAATATGTGATTTCTCGCCTCCATCTCCTCATGATAGCGCCTGCCTCATTCCCTGTAATCGTGTTCCTCTCCTGAGCACTTACTGAAACCACAATTTGGCAGTCTCCTGTCCTCCACAAATCTAAAGAAAGTCTTTTGAGCCTCAATTTCTTTGACCTATTTTCAGCATTTGACACTGCTAACCTTCCCTTACAGATTATTATTTTGTTTCATTTTCACTCGTTGCAAATGATTTCCAATGCAGAAAAGCATATGGAATAAAATAACCAGTATACAAGCCCCTTCCAGTTCTACCAAGTCTTGCAAATTAACATCCAGGTTGTTTTTAAAAGGAATGAGCATTCTAAACATGTTAGTATTTCCTGTAGTATATGCTTCTCTAGTCTCAGTCTTCTCCCTCTCTTAAATTTGTTGTTAGTGCTCCTTAATGTTTTCTATAGTATTCTACGTGTCTACTGTATGTAATCAGGAACTACAGATGATATTTTCAGACTTTAAGTGAAGACAGTATATGTTTTATATTTGTTTTTGCTCGTAATTATATTTATGCAATTTAACTGCTATTCCATGCACTACAGCCCTAATTCATTCATTTTTAATTATTTTTTCCATTTTTTGATAGTGCTGGAGATTAAATCCAGGGCCTCATGCATGCCATGCAAACACTCTAATGCTGAGCTATACTCCCAGCCCTCACTTGAAGTACAAAACAGTACCATATTTAATTTAATGAATATTATGATTATGCATTCACTTACCAACTGACATTTAATTTGCTTCCAGCTTTTGAGATTACAGATAATGTGGCAATGGACATTATTCATCTCTTTAATACAAAGGGTCTATACCTAGGTACTGAATCTATGAGTTGAAGGGTCCTGTATTCTCAACTTTGTTAGACATTGTCAAACTGACCTTCATAACAATATTACCAACTTGTCTTCCTTATTGCAGTAGGTCAGAGTTCTATCTGTTGTACATCCTCAACACACTTGATATTCTCTGACTTTAAAAATTTTTTGCCAAACCAGTGGTTGTGAAGTAATATGTCATGGTTTTTTTTTTTTAATTTCCTTGAATAGTAATAAAGTTAGGCATCCTTGCAGGTCTTTATTGACCCTTTGAGTTTCATTGGCTATAAATTGATTATTCATGTATTTTGTCAATTTTTCTACTAGGTTTCTTTCTTTTTCTTATTCATAGGAGTTGTTTCACATCCTGGATACTAATTAATTTATTCAGTCATTCCTTTAATCAATATTTTTCTAACATCTACTTTGTTCCAGTAGTGGTTCTAGGCACTAAGAACACAGTACTGAACAAAACAGATAACATGCTTACCCTCGTGGAATTTACACTGTAGTAGGGAAAGCACAAATAAGCTTGAGACAGAACAGAGCATAGTTGAGCCAGTTGTGGTGGCACATGCCTGTAATCCCAGCACTCAGCCTGAGGCAGGAGGATAGCCATGATTTCCAGGCCAGCTTGGGCTACATAGTGAACTCAAGACCAGCCTGAACTACACAGGGAGACCCTGTCTCAAAGAGAGAGAGAGAGAGAGAGAGGACAGACCATAGTGATAAATCCTATGAAGAAAAATAAACAGGAAAGAGGGATAAGGAGCATGTGGGAGTGAAAAAGGGAATTACTGACTTAAAATTTTAAATAAACTAACGTAGGTAGGTCTCACAGACAAAGTGAGATTTATGCAGAGACCTGAAGGAGGTGAGAGTGCAGGCAAAGTAAACAGCAAGTGCAAAGGGCCTGAGGCAAAACTGTATCTGACAAATCCAAAGAAAAACAAGAAGCCAGTGAAATGTAGCAGAGCAAGTTGGAAAGAACAGTAGGAGAGGAAGTCAGAAAGATAATGACAGCTAGAAGTATAGGACTTCATAGATTATCCTTTGTTCAGTATATGCAGTGAAAAAGTCTTCTTCCACTCTATGGCTTGTCTTCTAACTTGCTTATATTGTGAAGTACATACATTTCAAAATTTGAGGTAACTTTTGGTATCATTCTTATTCCCTATTTCAAAATAATACAAATATTCTTTTTTTCTTTTTTGGTGCTTGTTTATGCTAAACATGTGCTATATCACTGAGCTACACCCCAGGTTTCTCTTCTCTCATTTACTTCTGGAAATTGAAATGTTTTGCTTTTCACTTAGATCTTTAATCCACATAGAATTGATTTTCCCTCTATGGTGTGAGGTAAGGATCTAATTTAATAATTTTCTGTGTGGAAAATCGATAGTCCCATTACCATTTACTGAATAACCCATCCTTTCAATGATTTGAAATGTCATATATGCTGAACATCAGGTTTCCAAATATGTGTACTGGGGAAAAGAGTGTTTTGAAGCTTTGTGTTCTGTTCCATTGGTTTCTCTTATCTCCACACTACACTACGCTGTTTTTATAGATTTAAAATCAGTCCTGATTTCCAGACCAGTGTAGATTCTGGCTCAAATGAATAACACAATTAAAACATTACTTTGTGAAGAATACTTTTTGTGTCTGTCAACAGAATAAAAAAAGTCAGAGGAAAGATTAAAGACAATGAGATGGGGGTAGGTAATTCAAGACATCACAAGGGCTTGCAATAAAGTGGTAGAAGTGTGAAGGGAAATAAAAAGAATTGAAAAGCTATTCCAAGGAGAATATTAACAAGACTTGTTGACTGATTGGATACAGAGATTAGTAGAGGGAAATAAACATGTGATTTTGAGGTTTCAAGGCTGGGTGGCTGTGTAAAATGATGAGTTTAGTTTTGACAGAATATATGAGGTAGGATGCCTGTGTCAGGAATATATATTTGGGCTTTGCTTACTTAAAGGTGACCTGGAAGGAATGTAAAGGAGGAGCAAAGGCCTGAGCTTTTGGAAATTTTCCAGTGTAAGGTATGGAAGGAAAAGGAAAGGAAGAACACTGAGAAAATAACCAACAGGGTGCAACCTAACCTTGATAAGGATCTTTTAACTGGATGGTGTGAGTTCTATTGGCCCAATACGTTTGAGTTCCCTCACAGGTATGACTGTGTTTTGTTTCGGTGGCAACTGTCAGTGTCCGAAGAATTCTGGAACTTTGCTACGTCACAAAGTAGCATTTAAAATGTATTCCTTAGCTCCATGTGTAAGCAATGTATTGTCTCACTAGTGTAAGAACCTGAAAGAGTGAATACAAATTAGGAGGCATGATAGACATTGTGAAACGAAAGGAAAATGATCAAAAGTAAAAAGCAACTGGGATGAGGGCAAAGAGAAGGGAAAGAAGGGGAAAGTATGTATGTATGTATATACAGGATAGCTAACATAGTTGTACTACTGACTTCTATCACTTTACTGAAAGGAACAGTTAATGATTAATTATTTGATCAATCTTGCATGTCTCTATTTGTTTTCCTGAGAAACCACTCTGAAGATATCAATACGTCATACAACAACCATTGTTAATTTCCTACCGCTTTGTCTGTAATTCAGTATTGCTTGCATTGTTCTTATGCTATTTTGTAAATGGATGTCTGTTTCTTAAAAAAAAGAACGCCAAAAGACCAGTCAATACAAAAGAAGTATTTACAAAGAACAAAAGAAAAGAAAAGAAAAGAAAAGAAAAGAAAAGAAAAGAAAAGAAAAGAAAAGAAAAGAAAAGAAAAGAAAAGAAAAAAGAAAATGCATTCCTTGCTGGACAGGATAGAGACACCCGCAGTCACAGGTTTCTCGCTGCAGTTCCCCAAGTTGGCCGCAGAGGGCGGAATCTGCGGCGGCCTGGAAAACTGGAGGCCTGGAAAACTGGCGCCGCTCTCTCTCTCTCTCGGGTCAGGCTCTCATCTCCCGGCTCTTTGGCTCCTAGCGCCTTGCGCCGAGCTGTTTCTCAAACAGCGCGCAGCTGGGTCGGGTGGGTGGCAGGAGGCGGGAGACACTGTCGTCGGATTTGCCTGCAGTCCGCAGCTCCGCTGAGCCTGGAGGCCACCCGAATGGAGCCGCCGCTCCCAGTCGGCGCTCAGCCCGTTGCAGTATCCGCTCGTGCGAAGGGGGAGGGGAGGCCGCGCAGGGCCGCGGGTGGGGGTCCCGGAGACTGCGGAATACGGCGGGGCGGGGGCGCCGCGAGGCCCAGAGGCGGAGCAGAGCGGGGGAGGGGCCGGCTTGGGAAGCGATGCTTGGGGACACCGGGAGGCGGCCCGCGTCACCCCTCTCTGGCCACGCTTCTGAAAAGGAGACCCTTGACCAGAGCCCGCATACTGTCGAGGGTTTGGAGATGAAGGGTCCCCTCCGGGAGCCCTGCGCCCTGACCCTAGCCCAGAGGAACGGACAATATGAGTAAGTAACCATCTGATTCCCACGGAAGTGTGGACCCCACCATTAACTCCCAGCCTTAACCGCGACGAACCACCTACCCTCCCACCGAGGCCACGCGGGCAACAGGTTCATGCCCAGGTGTGCAGTGCTAGTGGTCACTAACTACAGGGTTTTGCCCCCAACTTCCAAGGCAGTAGATTGCTCTTGGCTGTATTGCTCAGTGGAAGGACTCAATGGGCAGGGAAGTAGGAAGCCTGGGTTCTTAGTTCCTGCCTCTGCAACTGACATGTGTTGTGTAACCTCGGGTTAAGTCAGTAAGACTCTGGGTCTTGGTTTCCTCATCAGTTGAATAAAACATTAACTGCCTTATAGCCTTTGGATATGTAATTGGATGATAATAAACGCAAAAAGTGGTTTGCGAAAAGTGAAAGTGTTGTGGTAGTGCTTCATTATTAATGTTGCAGACTTCTTGTCTTAGCCCCATTCAGCTGGTTCCTCCAGGTCCCCCACCCCCCTATTCCACTTGCTTGATGGTATAGTCATTAGTTCAGCCTCAATTGACTATTGGAAAGAAAATGAGATGGGTAGAAATATAAATGGCATTTGGCATTTTATCAGCATGTGTCCCCTCCAACTCTGCCTTGGACACAGGAGCTCAGTAAATGTTGTTGACTGATTGAGCAAAAGATTATTTTGATAAGCTGTCACCATAGCTGCTAACCTCACTCTTTTGCCTCTAATGCCTCATCTTAAAAGTATCTCTAGTGACCATTATATATCAGGGGCTCCCATTCCTGTATGCCCAGGCCACTTCCCTTGGTTGTTCATTGCCTTCTGAACAATTTTTTCCTAGTTTAAAAAGTGTTGATCACTTAAACATTGCCATCTCCTAATACTAGGTTCTACATAAAAACAGCTTTTCTCAGGCTCTACTTTGAAATCTGTTTATGCTGCTCGATTTACACAGAAGAAATTCCCACTAGCCTGGCTTCCACTTAGCTGAGACTATTGGTGCCAGTGTAACAACATCAGCTAGTGCAATAAAGTAATTCTTTCCAAGGTCTTGTTTGGTCAGTTCAGTTGATATGAGAAATTCGTGCTGTTTTTCTCAAATTTCATCAAACCCTGGAAGACCAGTTTAATAAAATTAAATTCAACAGAAAACTGAATTGAAAAGTGAAACACCACCACCACTTCCAAAGGTTAGAATGGCTGAAAATAGGTGACCCTGAGGCAAACCAGTAGTTTTTGCATTTGTTTCTTGCTTTCCTCTTCTGTAAAAAACAAAATTATGGGGCCGGTGATATAGCTTAGCGGCACAGCGCCTGCCTGGCAAGTGCAAGGTCCTGAGTCCACTTCCTGGTACCAAAAAAAAAAAAGAGCATTCTGAGAAATGAATAGAATAACTACATTGTTGAGAAGACCTTGGCTGAGGATCTAGTCCCTTGGTTTAATAGGTGGGGAACTCTGTTCAGCTAATAAGGGAGTAAGCAGCTAGCTTTGTGATAAGTGCCTCATCCTGTCTGGGCCTTTGCACTGGAAGAACTTTAAAACTTGGCAGGAGTAGCTCTCATGACTATTTGTATCTTCCCCACAGAGGTCAAATTCTCATATTCCAGTTCTATACGTTGAGAGGGTGTAACAACACACTCACATTTGATATGTGCCAGATGCTGTTCTGAGCAGTTTTTATTAATTTATTCAATCCTTAAAATATTAAAATCATCTCCATTTTACCAAAGAGACTGAGACACAGAGGTTAAGTCACTTGTTAACTTTTGGGAAATAAACAGTTGAGATCTGAATTTATGCACAGTATTTCTGCATTACATTGAGGAATTTCTTTTGCAGCCACTTGCTAGAGACACCTACAATCATAATGCTATCTGTAATCCTTAGATTCTATTCTCTAGAATGCCTTCTCTGACTTGGGTGTCCAAAACTTTTTTACTTCAGGACTTTTTATCCTAGAACTCTCTCTTAATGTTTACATCAGTGGTTCCTACTATCAACTGTAGGGGAAATTTACTTGAGCGAAAGTTAACACTGAGTTTTATTGGAAACAGGATCAAACACATTTATTTTTTCAAGGATAAGAAATTATGATCTATTATAATAGATAAGCTGTTGAATTTCCATTGTATTGCCATATACCTATTATTTTAAATCATTTAATTCTTAAATGAATAATTATGTTTGGATATTTTTATGTTTCTTATTAGTCTTTTCAATTTTTAAAATGTTTAATATAGTAGATGCTGCATAAATGTGTAATTCACTTAAATTCTCAGTTTGTCTTATAATGATTTTTAACAATATAGTTCAGTTAAAGCTTTACTGCTAATGATAAACACCATTTTTGTTCCACATATTTTGACATTATAGTGTTATCTGTGCATTAGTACTTTTATTTCCCTAGTTCTGCCTAACTTACCCTGGAGAGATCCCCTCCAAAGTTCACACATTTGGGAAAAAAAAAAACCCAAAAGTGAAAACAAGCCCCTTATAAAGGAAACAAAAGAAATCAGACCCTTCAAAGCAATGATATTTTTAATGTTGGAAGTTGAATAGTTATTTTAGAAGTTCACCTCTACCTGTAACTTAATTTAGTTCACTTATCCAACCACATTTATTGAGCATCTTTTATGTGGCAAACAATACTGAATAAGATAGGATCCTGGCTTTCAAAGAGTTCAAATTAGTGTGGGGAAATAAATATAACCAAACTGTAGTGTGTAAGTATTCTATTATGGGGCAAGCAAAGGGCATAAGGCTAGTGGTTCTCTTTGGGGATAATGGAGAAAGCTTCACAGAGGAAGTAATATTTGAGCTTGTCTCAGGAAAAAGAAAGAAGTATTCTAGGCAAAAAGTACTGCCAGAAGAGTGCTTAACTTTAGGAAAGCTAGTTGATATTCGGAATGGCTGTTTATCCAGTAAGTTAGACTTTGATTCTAGGCTACTAAGAAAGGATAAGTAATAAATGAAAATGAAAATACCAGAAATGGATATGTATTTAGAAATCTTGCATTTCATACTGGGAAGCCAAGTTCAGTTATGTACTTAATGATATAGCAGCATGAAGTTGAAAAACAAAAGAGCAAACACAAGGGATGTGAAGGCAATCCAGTTGTGATACCTTATGGTCACTGGGGTTATTTTGACATATCAAGGTGGCTGAGTATCCCCTCTTATTCCAGCTCCATGAACCTGCATGCTTGTTTGAAGAGAAAGAATTGCTCTGGTAAAAGCTATGGGAATGTACTTGGAAAGCTAATGTATAAATTTTTGAATTCATTGATTCAACACACATGAGTGTCTGTAATGTGCCAGGATCTCTACTAGGTACTAAAAATACTATGAAAAAAGACAGCTATGGTCCTTGTGGTCATGGAGTTCCCATCTAGCTGTTAGTCCTTTACTCTGGAACATATATTCTAAAGGTATAAACTCTATAGTTCATGCTCTTAAGTCTGTATACTACTTTTAAGACACAGAGTATCACATACTCTTCATGACATACAGAATAGTGTGGTGTTCTAATATTGATGACCACTAACAGTCTTACAGCCCTAGAGCTCTCATGATGCACAGATCCACAAAACTGGATGCAGCAACTCTAATAAATACAGACTAAAATCATGCAGCAAGACAGCAAAGTACTTTGTTGCTAAAGATTTAGGAAGATTTGGATTTTTACACTGGCTATTCATTGATAAATTCTTCTGTTTCCTAGGTTAATAATCCAGCTGCAAGAGAAAGAACACGTTCAAGATATTATTCCTATAAATAGCCACTTCAAATGTGTACAAGGTACCAGCTTTAATTGCTAAGCTAGTTTTGTATTTTCTTTGGTTATTACATTGTATAATGTCATAGATGTTTAAAGTTGTCACAGCATGTACAGTGAATTATGTTACTCTTTGCCTACAGAGTCAACATTTATAATCTACCATTGAGAAGACAGTATTTCTCTTAAGAGTGCTAAAGGGTTGAACTGTTTCCCTGGCTGGGGTTAGAGATATGTATAGTTTGTTACATGTGTAGGTAGTCTTTTCATGCTGACTGACCTATATGTGGATTTAAATGACACTGTTAGGGTTAACTGATGCTCTGTTTATTGTAAAGTACCAAGGTCACTTGGATTCGCACATTTAGCACTTTGTTCCAAAACAATTTGGAACTAAGACATTTAGCAATGTGCCTTGCCAGACTGTACTATCTTACACTTGATCGTGTTAATTCTCAAACCTTGACATGGGTGAATCATAAGAAAATTGATTCTGGGGAGGAAATAATTGGCTTCCTGTACTCAAATTTGGGGTCTAAGCACAGAAAATCTGTTTCATCTGCTACAGTAAAACTCAAAAAATTGGAAGATTTGTGTAGGAGGTGTTGCTTCTGTTATCTCACACTGCTCTAGAAAGGAAATTGATTACTAGAAAATAAATGTATTATGTTCCCAGCAGATCCAGTAGTTTTATCAGGCAGAAGCCTTTTGTATTAGTTGTAGCTTCTTGGAAAAATTGAATCCTACCATGCATAGATGCTTTATTAAACTACTTAAACTATTTTGATCAAACAATAATATGCATACTTTAAAAAGTTTGGAGCTGGGGATTCACCTCAGTGGCACAGTGCCTGCCTGACAAACGTGAGGTCCTGAGTTCAATTGCCGGTACCAAGAAAAGAAAAGTTTGGAAAGAGCAGGAAAAAAAATGAGTCACCTAAATTCTACTTTATATTGTGCAGCATTCCCATTGCTGGGACAAAATACTTGAAACCCACAAATTAAAAGGAGTTCATTTGCTTGACAGCTTCAGAGGTTTCAATCCATGGTCAGTGCAACCAGAAACATAATTGTAGAGGGGCATGATACAGCAAAGCTACTCACTTCATGGCAAGTGGGAAACATCATAGGGGAAGAGAACCAGCAAGATATACACCGTCCAATGGCACACTCCCAGCGAACCATCTCCTCCAGCTGGACTCTACCCCTAAGAGTGCATTAGCTGTGAACATCAGTGGGTTAACCCACTGATGAGTCTAGTGCCCCCATGATCCAGACACCTATCTAGTAGTCTCTTAATCCACTCAAGTTAACAATTAATTGGCACAAGTCTCTGCCACTTGTCAACTTGACACCTAATCACATCTCCTTAGACCATACTTAATTTCCAAATAAGTGTAATTATTCATATAACATAATACAGTTATCCTGTATACAACAAAAAATGTGGTAATTTTTTCCCAAAAGTCTCATCAATTCCAGCATTGCTTAATAGTCGAAGTCTAATGTCTCCTGTGAGACTCAAGGCAGACTTCTAGCTGTTGTTATACCTTAGATCTAAAATGCCCTCTGAAGGTTTCATGTGTTCAGAGGTGGGACTTTTGGAAGGTGATGGGATCATGAGGACACTGTCCTTATCAGTGGAGTAACCCACTGATGAGTTTGTAGTTGAATATGGTGTTAGGAGGTGGGGCTTGGTCAGGAGAGGTGAGTCACTGGAAGCATGACCTAGAAGGGTATATTCCTGTCCCTAGCTCCTCTTTTCTCTCTCTGTTTTCTGGCTGCCATAGGTTGAAAAGCTTTCCGCCACCAAAGCATTCTACCATACAATTTTTGCCTTGGAGCAGGCTGACCATGCAATGACTAAACTCTCTAAAACTGTGAACCAAAGTAAACCTTCCTTTCTTTTTTTTTTTTTTTTTTTTTTTTTGGTTTTTCTCCGGTACCGGGAATTGAACTCATGACCTTGTGCTTGCCAGGCAGGCACTGTGCTGCTGAGCTAAATCCCCAGCCCCAAACCTTCCTTTCTTTAAGTTGCAGGTGTTGGGGATTTTGTTCTAGCAACAAGAAACTGTGTAATAGAGCTGTGAAACCCCATAAAATCAAGTAGCAAATTCCATATTCTCAAAAGTACAAGCTCAACATTCCTATTTCAAAAGGGAGGAATAGGGGATAGAAAAGAATAGGACCAAAGCAAGACCAAAATCAAGCATGGCAAACATTAAATACTGTAACTACATGGCAAGATATGAGTTCCAGAGGCCATGGGTGGCCCCATCCCTATGGCCTTACCTGTTGCATTCCACACAGCTTCTCAGACAGGCTCTGCTGGCTGCTTGCAGCTTTTCTTGGCAGAAGTTTCTTATTCCTGGCATCTCCAGCTTCCTGGAATCTCCACTATACCTTCAGCTTCATGCCTTTCCCTCTCAAGGGCACATTGCCTGGACTCTCAGGCCTTCACTTTGACATCTGGGTGGAAGCTTTCATGAACCCACAACTCTTGCATTCTGTGTGGTTGCAAAGATAAGAACACATAGAGAATATCAAGGTCTGCCACGAGGTCAAGCAGTAGCCAAGACCCCTTGGAATAAATTCTGAATTGCCTAGATGACTGAGCACAGTGAAATGAATCCCAGGGAACCAGTTCCCTTGGTGACTCTTCTTTAGCAGGGCACCTACGTTCTCTTCTCACAGGAAGATTTATACTTTGTACCCTTGAGTCTGTGGTGAGTGAGGTTTTGCTAATTACTGAGATACTCTCAAGGCATTTTTTTTTTGTCCTGGCTGAAAATACTTGATTTCTTTTTGATGGTGCTATTCTCTTCCACAACCATACCTCTTTTGGTCTTAACTTTACACTTCGTTCTTCTTGGACCAAAATTTAAATTTTTCAAATTTTTCTCCTGTGCTTTTTGCTCCTGATTCTCACAGTAAATGTTGCTAGGCCACCACCTGAGCATTAGACTTCCTTAAAATTTCCATTGCCAGATCAATTAGTCAACCACCTTTAAATTCAACCTCATCTGCAGTCAGAAGACATGGATAAAATGTAGACAAAATTTATCCTCATCTGAAGTCTTAGGACATGGATAAAATGTAGACAAAATTTTTTGCCATAGCACAACATGCACGGCCTCTACTCTAATTCCTAGTAGAGTCCTCATTCCTATCTGAAATCTCATGAGCCTAGCCTTTACAACATCTACATTCCTATCACTATTCTGGTCTTTTGAGCTTTTACTGGATTTATCCATCAAACTTTACTTACAGCATTCTTAACTTTGTCCATTCTGATTCTCCAAATTATTCCAAATTCTGCCCACAGATCAGTTCCATAGACTTCTGAACTGCATGGGTAGGTATATTCACAGCAACAACTCCACTTCTTGGTACAAATTTTCTATATTGGTGAGCTTTCCCATTGTTGATACAAAATTTCTGACATATACAAATGAAGAGGAGAGGTTTTTGGGGGTTACAGTTTCAGGGGCTTCAGTTGATGATCACCAGGCTCTAGGAAACATAATGGTGGAAGGGTGTGGTACAGCAAAACTCCTTATTTCATGGTAGCCAGGAAGCAGAGCACAAGGGGAGAGTACCAGTGAGAAATATGTTCTCCTAAGGCGCACCTTCAGTGACCCACCTCCTCTAGCAGGGCCCTGCCTTCTAACCACCATTCAGCTATGTACATCAGTGGATTAATTCACTGACGATTATAGTGTCCTCACAGTCCAACTACCACCTGTCCAAGAATCTCTTAACCCAGTCAGTTTCACAATTAATTGACACAGTAACCTTAAATAAAATATCTAACATTTGCCTTTTTCCTACACATTAAACCTCAGAGTGAGTGAATCTCATCCTATGTAAGTTTTGTTTGTTTATTTGTATTTTTGAGACAGGGTCTCACTATGTAGTTCATGCTGGCCTGAAATTCATATAGCCTAGGTTGACCTGGAACTTGCGCCAATCCTCTTGCTTCAGCTTCCTGAGTGCCGGGATTGGATTACAGGCACGTGCCACCATGTCCAGCATCCTCCTATGTAATTTTTTGTCTGTTCCACATGCCATTATATTTTGAGTGCTTTCCATGGTATTAACAGTGATATATTCTTCCATTTTCTGAATGGTCTATAATGTAACTATTCCCCTGTGTTTGATATTTGGATTATTTTTCACTAATATAAATAGTAATGTGATGATGGAAGGGTGTGGTAGAGCAAAACGCCTTATTTCACCTCTATATAAATCTTCCTAAACATCTTTTCTTTCCTCAGAATTTGTTCCTGTGAGTAAAAATAGTCAGTGAATATGACTTTTAAGACAGCATGTTAAAAAGAAAAAGCAGTATTTATTAAGACTTAACATACCTTCAATGACTAGGATCTATGTCACTGTATATAGAAGAACAGCGTTATAACTATTTAGCCTGCCCCATGTAAGAGAGATGTATTAAACAAGACAGCTGTATAACATATTAAGTTGCTGTGGGCGCCTTGCTTTTCAAGTTGTAGCCCTACACGGAAGAGAAAAGACAATGAATGTGGCTTAAGATTAACATCCTACTAGATTTTTACCTTTTTTTTGTTACTCTGAGAACCTCTTTCACCCGTTTCTCTTAGTATTATTTTTAATAAGAAATAACCAGTTGTTAAGTTGTAAAGCTGCTGTTTGGGACCCTGAAATATGTGCACGTATACTCTGTAGTTGTCTATGACAAAATGAAAAGTTAATGTCTTTGAGTTTTCACTTCCTTTCTGTTTCCTGACCTGTGCATCTCTTTAGAAAACTGTCTGCAAATGGTCAGGTTTTATAGAACTAAAAGATATGAAATAATACCGGTGAACATGTAATACCTATATCCTGATTGCCTGCTTAGTTCATCATGCTAGTGATAGCACTGAGACTACATTTTAATATTAGGCAACTTAGTTCCTACCATTTGTTTCTGTTATATCTGAATAATGGAGTCAGATTTACAATCCAGTTTTGTGAGGGAGCTAGAAAAGTTTGAGGCTACTCCAGCCCACCAATATAGATCTAGGCTAATCTCAGGAACTCAGTACCCAGGATTAATTTAGCCAAGAGGACAGGCGCTAATGGTCAATCCCAGAGAAATAAGAGAGGAAGAGGTAGATTGGGTCTAAGGTTAAAATACCTGACATCTTCAAATTCAGCTAGGGACAAGAAATGAAGTCTAGAAAAGACATCAAGAGAAAAGAGAACTGTGAACTTGCATATTGCTTTGTGCTATTCTTTTTTTATTGACACATAATAATTGCACATATTTTGTGAAGTACAATATGATAATTCACATGTATACAATGTATAATGGTCAAATAGGGTAATTAGCGTTTCTTTCTGCCAAGAACTTTCAGACTCCTCTCTTATAATTAGTTTAAATTATATAATAAATTATAGTAGACTGTAGTCACCCTGCTGTGCTATAGAGCACTGGAACTTATTCCTCCTGTCTAACTGTACTTCGGTACCTATTATATCCAACCTCTCTCTATCCTCTCTTCCTCCTACCCTTCCTAGTCTCTAGTAGCTACTCTTTTGTGTACTTCTATGAGGTCAACTTTTTGGGGTTCCACATATAAGTGAAAATATGTGGTATTTCTCCTCCTGTGCCAGATTTATTTCACTTAACATTATGAGTGACCTCTAGCTCCATCTGTGTTGGCACAAATGACAAGATTTAATTCTTTTTATGGGTGAATAAAATTCTGTTGTTGCATAGTATACATTCTTCTTTATCCACCATTCCATCCTTGTATGACACCTCAGTTGATTCTGTACATTGGTTAAAGTGACGAGTGCTGCCTTCAAATGTGAAAGTATGTTTTATGCTTTTTGTTGGTTGTGGTAGACCTTGAGCTCACAGGTGATAATTGAAGACAGAAGGCAAAGAATTACAGATAGACTCTGCTTCTCTGCCCTTTTACAGGACAGGGATAGAGGTAATGAGATCAATGGGAAATTTTCAGTCTAAATCTGAGTTGAGAAAGTCACCTCTGGGCTTTCAAGGTCACTTCTTTAGCTTTCTGTAAGAAGTATCTAAAGGACACACTTAGATTATATTAAATGAGTGTGTTATAGTTGAGGGGAGTTAACTTGCCTGCACTTTAATTAACATGTTGTTATGTTTCCTACTGTTCGGCATTCCTTGATTTGCTTTGAAGAGTTCCCTTTGCTTATTGGTTTAGTTCATTGTTTTCTAAGTTGAATTGCTCATAGTCTTTAGAGCTAGCATTATTAAATTCCTTTTTTTAAGAATACTAAACAAAAAAGGTTTTTTAATTTTTTTTTATTTTAAAGAGAGAAAAAAATAAAAATGATACAGAATTTGAAAATAAGATGATAGCAAATTAACAATGGTTATTATATTGCATATTGTTATCTTCAAAGTAGTTGCTCAGATTACCAGATATAGGCATGCAAAATTGATCAAACAATATAAGCACTAATGGTTCCTTTCAACGAACTAATAGAAATTAGTAGTACAATTATCTTAGCTATCTTGTGTATTTGTACATACCTTTTTTTCCCTTCCTTCTTTACTCTTTTCCCCCATCCCAGTTGTTCTTTCCTTTTGAACAGTTTCTCTCCCTTTCACTGTATCTATTGTACCTTTTGGATCTTATTTACACTTCTCAGATGAAGAAATACAAATGGAAAATAAGTATATGAAAAAATGTTCAATATCATTGGTCATTTGAGAAATGCAAATTAAAAGAAAGGATTTTTTAATGTGTTCTAAGACTGAGGAGTAGTGACTGAAAGTAGTTGTTGAGCTGAGAGTGGTGGTGCATGCCTGTAATCCCAGCACTCAGAGGCTCAGGCAAGAGGATTGCCATGAGTTCAAGGCCAATCTGGGCTATATAGTGAGTTCAAGGCCATCTTGAA
>NW_004955473.1:5408477-5471058 GCF_000276665.1 Chinchilla lanigera | reverse complement strand
TATAAATATGTATAACATATTTCTTTTGGTTGTAATAGTTTTCATTTCCCTCATTCTGTTCTCTTTTATTTTCCTCTTCAGAAGCAGAAGAAACTCTTTTGATTGACATTGCTTCAAATAGTGAGTATCTTTCTGAGTAGAATTGATTTTCATTGAACGAGTATTTACTTGAATATTCAGTGTATTCAGGACATCATTTTGAGCACATCTTGTATTTTACCATTTTCTCCTGTAGTTTCCATTTTCTTAAGGCAGGTAGTTGGTAAGAACTTTTGTAAAAATTGAAAAATGATTTGTTTTTCTAATGCTCAATTTTGAACTGCCATTGTTATTCCTGTCAGTTAAACCACCACTGTAGAACTGATAATTGTATGACTGCCGGGCTAGTAAAATGTTAAAAACACTTAAGGGTTGTAAATGTGTTTTTGTTGTTTTTTAACTGCTGTCATGTTTTATACTTTTCTTCTATTTCTTATTTTTTTCACATTAAATCATAATGTTTTCACTTATTTGTTACCTTATTTTGGGAAAATTGCTTGTGTAGGCATCCTTGTTCTTGTGTAGGCATCCTTGTTCTTAAGATAATTTTGGTCTTTTATTTAATCTCTGTCCTTCAAGGCATCTCTCTCAGAGGGAACATGATCTTCCTTTTCACTGTTTCTGTTCTCTCATTTTTATCTGTTTGAAGCAAATCGTTGACTTTCTGTGCAGGCTGTTCTGTATCCTCTAATTGTGCCGTGGAAAGGAGAAAATGAGCACTTGCCTGCTACCGTGACTGCTGTGTGGTTGCTATGGAAATGAGTATCTGACCACATAAATTTAAATCAGTCACCTTATCTCTCGGTCAAGTCCTTAGATGAGTGGGACTTGGCGCTTGCGTTGGGGCTGCAGATTGTACATAATTTTCTTTAGATGCAGTCCTTCCCGTTGGCACCATTAATTTGTTATGAATGGTTTAGGTGAACTTTTTCTAGTTTGGGTTTTATTGTCCTTTTCTTTAATCATTGATTTTGAAAGTCTTTTTTTTTTTTTTTTTTTGGTTTTTCTCCAGTACCAGGAACCGAACTGACGACCTTGCGCTTGCCAGGCAGGCGCTTTGCCGCTGAGCTAAATCCCCAGCCCCAATTTTGAAAGTCTTAAGAACTGTCCCTGAAATACTAACCTAGCTGCTGGCTTCTGTTGCAGGTATCCAAGAGAGAAAATAGCTCAATATCTTTGTCTTACTGAGCTTAGACAGAAGAAGATAAAAATAATGCTAAAAAAGGAAAATGAGAGGAAAGTAATTCTTCAGTGACTGATATTACTGTTGAAATAAGATGCTAAAATGTGCTGTTCTTGGTGTAGAAAGTTATTTGATCCAAAGTTGAGAAGTTAAACTGAACAGTGCCTTTTCTCTTATGCACACTAATTTGTGGCATTAGTTTTGTTGTGATCTCGGCTACATAGAAGTTAGTCATGTGTTGCTATATAGAGTTTAACTTGCTGGATCCTGAGTGGAAAGAGTTGAGTGACTGCTCATGAAGTCCTTCATGATCTCTCCTCATTTAGTAATGGGTTTCATTCGTAAGTCTATAGAACAATGAGTTGTTGTAAGGGAACCCTAGGTTTATCAGGCAGGTCTGATTTTAGTGTAAACATGTGTTTTCCCACTGTCTGAATATTGGTATTAAGCACATTTTAAATAATTTTTTGATTATAGTGTTAGGGACTGGAGATGTAGCTCAGTAGCAGTGTACTTGCCTAGCATGCACGAAGCCCTAGATTCAGTCCCCAGTACCACAAGAAAGTGTCTAATTATAAATTTAATACTTCTTTACTATGTATAATTTATGAAGTCAGAAGAATTTAAAATGTCATATTAAAATTATTCTCCTAGAGATCACTACTGTGGCAAGTAATTTTATATGGTTCTTTCTAGTCTTTTATTTATATCCTTATGTAATTGGGATTCTTGCATATAGAATTTTGTTATTTTGGGGTTGGGAGGGTTTGTTTCTCTTTGTGTTTTGTAAGGGGAAGGGACTGGGGAATTGAACCCAGAGCCTTGTGTACGAAGCATATGTGCTACCACTGAGCTATACCTTCCGCCTTGGTATATAGTTTTTATCTTGCATTTTCATTTAATATTGTGACATTTTCCTACATCATTTAAAATTATTGTAAAATAGTATTTTCAGTGACCAATATTTCACTATAGCTATATGACAAATTGTATTAATTAATTTCTTTATAAAATTAAATAACTGTCAAGGTACATGGTAAATCTTATCAAGTCCTTGCTAGTGACCCCTCTTATAAACTCTATGCTATAAAATTTTGTAGCTTTTCATTTATATCATCTTAGATTACAATTTTATAGTATATTATATTTGCTGTATTTTAAATTGAATTTTATCATTCAATTGCTTTTTATACTAGTAAACAGAACAGTGAATGAATTGTGGATATTTACATTTTATCCAACTACTTCACCGCGATTTATTTTAATAGTTTTTTACTGTTTTCTCATTTTGGTAGGCAGCCTTGATTATCTACAAATAATAATTTTGTCTCCTTTCTAATATCTATAATTGTTAGTTTTGCTTCACATCTTATTATACCCATGAACATTAAGTGTGTGTTCTTTAAAATCATGCCTGTACACTGAATTGTGTTAAATGTCTTTTCTTTATTTGTGAAGATAGTTATATTTTTCCTTTCTTGTATATTTTTGACTTATTGATGGACTACAGTATACTAATTTCTTTTTTTTTTTTTTTTTGTCTTTTTGAGACAGGGTCTCCCTATGCAGTTCAGGCTGGCCTTGTGCTCACTTTGTAGCCCAGGCTGGTTTCGCACTTGCAACCATCCTCCTACCTCAGCCTCCCAAGTGCTGGGATTACAGGCGTGTGCATCACTAATTTCTACTATACTAATTTCTTAATATCACTCTCCCTACCTTATATATTATTCAACAGATAATTGCCGAGTGCCTCCTATTTGCCAAGTATGGTTGTAAACACTGCAGATCATTAAGGAACAGCATAGATAACTGCTGCTCCTGCTGTGATTGTTTTTTTCTGTACTATTTGATACAAGAGCTACATAGATGCCTACAATTTATTAATTCATATGTCAGATACCGTGCTAGGTTCTAGCAGAAATCAGTATACTTTTGGCACTTTATGGATTTCAATGTAGGAAACAGACTTTAAACTGATAAGATACAGATACATAATCACAGTTTTGATAAGTACTATCAAGAATTAACACAAACGAGTTTATAAGAGGGGTAACTAAATTAGGCAGGGTGGTAAGGGAGGACCTCTTTGAAGAAGTGTCATTTAAATTGAGATTGGGGGGCCCTAGGTAAGACACAGGTGAAGGCAGGAGAGAGAAACATACTCCAGAGAAGGCTCCAAGTTGAGAAATATTTTGACTCTGCCATAAAAGAAGTCCAGGGTACCTGGAACAAAGCTTGAGTGCCAAAGCAAGACAGGCTAGGACTAGATGCAATAGAATCTTGCAAGCCATGGTGTTGAATCCACATATTTATATTTTAAAACAGTAAAAGAGAATGAAAGATTTTTATGCCTAGGTATCATTTGCATGGAAGCAGAAAGACTAATTAGGAAGCTGTTTCAGTAGTGAAAGGTGGAGAGTATGGTAACCATAGAAATGGAGAGAAGTGGACAGGTTTAATAGTTATATTTGTAGGTAAATAAAAACAATAGAAGTTGGTTTGGATATAGAGGCTGAGGAAGAGAAGTGTCAAGAAGACTTGGTAGAAACCAGAAATCCTAGGTTTCTGACAGGAATGTGGATGATGGTACCATTTACATAAATGCATTGCAAAAGGAATGAGTTTTCCTTTAAGGGGGTCTCCTGCACTCAATTTTAGGTATATTGGGAGTGCTTTGAAACACTTGAATGTAGATTATAGATTGGCAGCTGAAGCTTAGAGGAAAGGCTTGGACCACTAGCATATAAATTATATTTAAAATCATGAGAGATACTATGCTTGCACATATAGTTGTGCTATCTAATACAGCAGCCGCTAGCTACAGAGTCACTTTGCATTAATTAAAATGAAATTAGAAATTCAGTTGTGTAGTTGTAGTACTCCTATTTCATGTACTTATGAGCCACATGTGGTTATTGGTGACTATATCAGATAGCTCATCTATAGACCATGGCCATCATCACAGAAGGTCCTATTGAACAGTGCTGGTATAGAATAAAAATGATTTAGGATTGTACTCAAAGAACTCTAATTCTCAAAGGGTAGATTAAAGGAAGAGATACCTCAAAGGGCCCTAAAAATCAGTGACCAGACAAATTAGATGAGTATAGTATTATAGAACCCTTTGAGAAAGATGATTCCAAGCAGAGATCAACTGATAGTTTCTGCTGGTAGTTTCAACAAAGTGGCTGAAGAGAGTATCCATTGTATTTATCAGTATAGAGGTTATTGGTGACCTTAAAGCAATTATACATGGTGGTGGGTATAGAAGTCTTACTGGAGTTAAAAGAGAAATAGGAGATGAGGAATAGGAAGTGACTGTGTTTTTTAAAGAAGGCGGACTATTGGGAGAGAATCCAGAGATGGACTAGAGTTGGAGGGCAGTATGGGGTGAAAGTGTGAAATCATGAACCATTACACCACTTTTGCAGGTTCTTCCCATAACAGGAAACTTGTTGATCATAGAAACTAATTGCTTAGGATAGTGGGCCTAGTTGAGTTTGACAAGCAGGACTTTACAGTGATACGAAATCCGTCTCTCTCTCTCTCTCTCTCTCTCTCTCTCTCTCTCTCTCTCTCTCTCTCTCTCTCTCTCTGCGTGTGTGTGCTTGCATATAGACATGCCTTCTGCTTGCTCAGGTACTATCAGAACAGAGAAGGCAATTAGTTGGATTTCTGATTATTGGAATTGAGCCAAGTAGGTGCCATGGGAGACCAGAATTAAGGCAGTTGTGGGTTTTTGAAGTGTAATGATGGCATCTGTTTGAGGAAGGGGGAAGTGAAAGCAGGGGGAAGCTGATGGATAGTGAGAAAGTAGAGGAATCAATGGGCTTGAGGTTCCCATGAGCTAAAGGAACAATCACAACAGAGATCATGGTCAAGTAAGTTGGAAAGATAATAGGTCAGTGCAAGGTGTGTGAATTAGAGATTTGTAAGTGGCGGTGTTTCTGTGATGAAAACAACTTGAGGATATGACAGTAGGGACCAAATAAGTGGTCACTGAGGTAAAGTGCAAAAGATGTTGGATGAGGAAGGTAAAGGAGTTGATTTGGTTTTCTGTACTAATTTTAAAAGGTCCTGAAATAATGGTAGAGTTTGAGTGGAAAGGAAGTGTTATGTGTTAGGTATTAAATCCTGGATTGTGAGGTTTCTGGTTTCTAGAGGGATGGTAGATTGTCTCATAGAAAAGGAAAAGGAGTAAGATGGTATGGCTTAATGGGTGAGCCTCAAAGGAGAAAACTTTTTTTCCTGAGGGAGATGGGGAGAGAATTGTCTGGAATTGGTATTAGAACAAGTACAGCCACCAGCCTTAAATTCTGTCGGGTGTAAGCCAGGCATGGTGATGTTCCTGTAGTCCCAGCACTCAGGAGACTGAGGCAGGTGGATTGCTTTAGCCCAGAAGTTTGATGCCAGCCTGAGCAACATAGAGAGACCTCTATCAAAAAAGGGCGAGGTATTGGGCACAGTGGCACACTCCTATAATCCCAGCTACTCAGAGGGCAAGGCAGGAGGATTGAAAGTTTAAGGTGATTTGAGCAATTTAGCAAATTCTGTCTCAAAATGAAAAATAAAAAGGGCTGAGACTGTAGGTCTGTGCTACAGTGCCTCTAGGTTCAATCCCCAGTACAGTACTGCCAAAAAGATAGGGGAAGGGCTCAAAAAATAAATGCTGTCTGGTGTGAGAAAACAGCCTTCACTAAGTGGCTGCAGGGGAAGTGCCTCTTACCGGGATTAACCAATCAGGTTGCATTTGATTCTGATTTTCATTCTGGACTGCCTAAGAGAATTGCCTGTGGAGTATTTAAAAAGTTACCAGTGCCTGGGCTATACCCATGGAAATTCGGCTTTAATGGTTTTGGGACAGGGCTCAGATGTCAGTATTTTCTAAAAGTGTCTCCGGTGATTTCGATGTGTCCATACTGGAGAAGTATTGAGAGGTACAAGGAAGTATTCAGATGAGATAGAAGGTACAGGAGTGTTGCTGATCACAGAGGGCCGGAGTGTTTTTGGAAGGAGAACAGAAGGTTTTTCCACTTTTCAAGCAATGTGATGAGAGCACATCCAATGTTATTTTATAAGTAATTTCCAGAATTTGTTGGCTGTTAACTGGGCCAGTTTTATGTTTGCTAAAATATATCTTTCAAGAATTGTGAGGGCTGGGGATTTAGCTCAGCGGCACAGCGCCTGCCTGACAAGCGGGAGGTCATGAGTTCAATTCCCGGTACCAGAAAAACAAACAAACAAACAAAAAGAATTGTGAGAGAGAGAATAGGTGTTCTTGTTCTACATTTCCATCAGATTGAAACTGCTGCTTTTCAAATGCTTGGAATATAAATTATAGAGAGCTTGTTATGCCCTGAAAGAGTTTTCCCTGTATCTTTAAGGCTGCTTCCCCATGCATAATGGACACTTTATTCAGGCCCTCTCCTTTGTTTTTGTCCTTACCCTTGGCACCCTCATTAATTTTATCTCTGATTCACTTGGGTACCTGCTTTCACTTGGTTTTTTTCTCCATCTGTATCTCTTTTCTTCTGATCAATAATTTTATTTTTTCTTTAACTTGTTCTATAAAGATAGAAACAACACAAAAATGTAAAGGACAGAAAGAGAGCCAGAGGTTCATAAGTGGATGTCCTCTGTAAGAAACTAGAATTTTCATTCCATTTTCTCAAGTGTGGTAGAGTTCAACAGTCATTTCTTAAATGACTCTGTGAAGTCTGACATTTACGTCACCAGGAGAGTGGCTAGCAAGCACTGGCCTAGTTTGCCTCGGATTTTCTCAGTGTCAGCATTGAAGGTTTTGAGTTGTAAGAAGCCTTATGACTCCAATTCCAAGACATTTGGTCACCTAGACCATGGAAAGTATTGGGCGACCTGTATATGTAACTTACCTCTTACCCTTAAGGAGCTTATAGTTTCCGGGGCAAGGAAAAAGCAAAATACATAATCAATAGGAATATAAACAAATATATTGGTTATTAGTTTCCTAAACCACCATATCCAAACAAAGAGTTGATTAAGATGACAACTATAGGGCCTCAGCAAAGGAGAGACAATATGTTATAACTGTAAAAAATTAAAGCCCTAGGTAACTTTGCTTTTAATTGTGCTATTTTTCAATTCGCTGTACTTGAACCAAACCTCCCTTGGACATGAACCATTACACCACTTTTGCAGGTTTATTCCAGGCATATATTTTTCACTTGAGGTAATAAAGTTTAGGTGCTTCTTACCAGAACACTTCAAACCAGTCCCACTACTTTTTGTTGTTGTTTGTAAATTTAATTTAATCTGACCTTATGAACCACCATGCTACTCCTTTATTCTCTTTATGCTTCAGATACTCTTACTATGTGATCTGGATTTTGAAATGGTAGCCATTTCCAGCTTGGGGATAGGAGGAGGGTGACTGAGGAATTTTATCTTCTGTTAGAATTTGGAGGTCCCTACATTGACATCTGAGAGATAGATCAGAAAATAGGAAACCAATTTTAGTATGTAGTATGTCTGTCACTAGATCAGAGTAGTTATTGGCACAAGTTATCAGTCGTAAGACTTCCATCTTCCCTTAGGCTTCCCTCTGTTTTACCCCTTCTGCCACTACCATACCAAATGCCTTGTGCTCGTCTGTGTGAGTCTTCCGTGAGAGCACTAGAATAATTGTGGTCTGGACCTTCTGATAACCTGGTACATAGAGATTATGATTCCAATAAAGCATTGCATCCCATAGATATACGTGTATGGATTTCAATTCTTTTTAGGTGGCTGCAAAATTCGGGTTCAGGGGGACTGGACCAGAGAGCGTCGTTTTGAAATTCCTGATGAGGAACACTGTTTGAAGTTCCTCTCAGAGGTCCTTGCTGCTCAGGAAGGTAACTCAAGACCCAACAATTTTCTTTTATTCTTTCAGTGAGAGTAAAATTCTGATATGCAGATTCAGAGGCCAGTGATTATTAGCAAAGCACCTCACCCCTTGGGCCCTGATAGCTCATATTTTTCTTCAGAAATATAGCTAGGGATACAGTTAGAGAGCAAGTCTATCCAGTTTTGAGGACACTGAGCCAATTTCCAGAATGTTCAATGCGTGCCCTGCTCAGTTTACCTCAGATTGCAATCCTTCTCTTACCCCACGTGACTCCAGAACTGTCCTTATTTTCTTCATCTCTTCCACTGTTTTCAAGAATAGTGCTGGCATTTAAGTAGTGTTTGCATTTAAGTAGTGTTAAATGAATGGCTTTTGGTTATGGTATGGTAAATTCCATTCAGTGCCAGGTTCCCCCGTGTCTGACCGTGACTTGTCTTTCCAGCTCAGTCACAGCTTCTTGTTCCAGAGCAGAAAGACTCATCCAGCTGGTATCAGAAATTAGACACTAAGGACAAACCTTCTGCTTTTTCAGGTACTGGAAGGGTTCTTTTGTCACTGGCTGCTGTGATCATTTTAGAGTTAGTAGATTTTATTAGGCCAGATGAGATGATGTGGATTAAAGCCAAAATCAGACGTAGTCTCCTGTGAAGTGTTTTATTGAGTCCATGGCCACTGATTTATCCTTTCAGCCTTTATCCTTTCTGTAGCAAAACAGCTCTTGAGGAACTAGCTTAGCCAAATAGTAAAAAGTACAGATTCCAACACCAGACAGCCTGGGTTTGAATCCCATGTCTGGGGTCACTAGTTGTGTGATCTTGGTCAAGTTACTCAACAACTCTGAACTTCCATTCTTTTTCTAGCACATGGGAAGATTTTAATAGTACCTACCTTATGAGGTTTTCGTGATTATTAAGGGAAATAATGATATAATGCCTTATTATCAACCAGGCATTGTGATAAGTCTTGAACAAATGTTAGCTACTGTTAGATTCCAGATTATTGTAAACTAGTTAGCATATCAGTGCTTCAAGGATGGATACGCTTCTTTCCCAATCTAAGTAATTATTACCCTTTCTAGTGCCTTTCTGTTTAGTAGCACCACCAAGCAAATCATGATCAAATGAAAGTACTGACCACCCTGGTATGTTGGATGTTAGCTTTTCTTCCCTCTTTGACCATGGATTCTCTATCTCAGGACTTCTTGGATTTGAGGATAATTTTTCATCTATGAATTTGGACAAGAAAATAAATTCACAAAATCAGTCTACAGGGATTCACCGGGAGCCCCCACCCCCACCCCCTTCTGTGAATAGAATGTAAGTCCTACGGTGCAACATAGCTCCCCTGCAGGAGACTTACATTTTAGGAATTTTTTTCTTGAATTTATCATTTATTTGTTAGGCTTCCACGTGAAAAAGAAACTTCTAATAAGGAGCAGCCTAAAGTGACCAACACCATGCGGAAGCTCTTTGTACCAAATACTCAGTCTGGGACGCGAGAGGGTCTCATCAAACATATCCTGGCAAAGCGAGAGAAAGAATATGTCAACATTCAGACTTTCAAGTTAGTGTCTTTTTTTCCTTCAAGTTAGTCTTTTTCCTTCCTAAGTCTAAAAAGATATGTATAGCAGACAATGACTTTTTGATATTTAAGGTATTAGCTTAATTAAGAATCAAATATAACAAAAATACAAAAAAAAAGGATTGGTCATCTGATACAAGCCCTTGTCTCTGTGCTGCTCAATAGCATGCATATCCAGAATAATGAAGATGCTACAGTTTCCCTTGGAGTTTCTGACTACTAAACATACCATGTCTACTAATGTTTCTATATGCTCTTAGGGAGCTAAATCAAGCTCACATATGCTAGAGAACTGTCCCCTAGCACATTCTATGTGAAAGTGAGTTTATCTGTCTGGCCTGCTGAATTTTTATCCAGGCAATACTGGAAAATTAAAGTCCACCATTATCACTAAATCTTAACTTTGGTAACTTAAGAAAATTGCACCCAGTCCTCTTAATTGGAAAGTCTATTTTGAATTTTTCGCCTGTATTATATTTCATTTCCCCTTTACTTGCTAATATCTCCTTTTCCAGACCTGGTATATGTAGTATATGAGGACTGTGATGTGGTGTGACATGTATCCCCGATATGTGATGTGACAACAGTTTTCTTTGTTGTTATGAGTAAAACATACCCTTTTAGTCAAAGACTCCAGTCCCACCTGTTATCCCATAATGCTTCAGTTATTCTAATTCAATCATAACTATATCCCTGGTTCCTCTGGTTCCTCATAGGCCACATGATGGTTATATTTGTATGCAAACAGTTAAGACAGTCATGAGTTTTCCCTTCTGCTTTCTCCCTTAATACTATATCTGCCTCATCAGAATTTCCTACATAGATGTCCTTGTAATCCTTTGGGAAGTAAATTTTTGAATTCAGCTGTGGCTGCTTACAGAACAGCTATCTGTATTAGACTAGCCTGCACCATGAAGATACTGCTTTCCATTTATAAGCTCTCCCTTCAAGTATGAGTTTGGAGTTTAATTGGATAGGAATGTGATAAAACAATGAACTTTGTGTTTTTTTAAGATGGAGACTTAGTTCCTTTCTGTAGGTTCATGTAATACATAACTTAGAGAAAATAAGCACACTGTCTATATTCTACAAGTAAGTTTTCTTAAGTATATGTCAAAACACTTTGAAGAATTATAGTGGCTTATTATGTATGTACTCTTATATAGAAATGACAAAGAAGACTGCTATTTATACTTGGTCTTTGTTTTCAAATTATTTTTTGGTGTTCGTATTAGATTTTTTATTGGAACTTGGAATGTGAATGGCCAATCTCCAGATAGTGGGTTAGAACCTTGGCTGAACTGTGACCCGAATCCTCCTGATATCTACTGCATTGGGTAACAAAACACTTCTGGAACTTCTTTTTGGCGTTATGTTTTGTGTTAGTTTACATGACATTTTGCCTTTCTTCATTAAAAAAAAAACTGTTTAGACTACTGTAGACTATATGTAAAAGTTAATTTGTGGGTCAACTTTGTGAGATCAGAATGGGAGAGATATCTAACATGGGATAAGCAAGCAACTAGTCTTCGCAAAACCCATAAAAAGAAAACTATACTTTTCATAGAAACTGAGACTTGACATGAGGTCTACCGGTGACTATCCGCTGGTCATAAGAGCAAAACTCTATTGTTAAACCTCATAGGAGGTTTTTGTTTATCCTTTGCATAACCTATGAATATACTGGTGGAGATTCTTTTGAAAATACTTGTCTTTATGATAACCTAGTTCAAAGGAGCAGTTCCATAAAATATAGACTCTCTTCTATTTTTTTCTTTTGTTTGTCTCATATCTCAGCAAATGGGACAGACAGTAGTAATAGATAGTTATGGAATATGTACAGATCCCATATCTTCTTTTTTCCTCTTAGATTCCAAGAGCTAGACTTGAGCACAGAAGCCTTTTTCTACTTTGAATCTGTAAAGGAACAAGAGTGGTCAGTGGCTGTGGAGAGGGGTTTGCATTCCAAAGCCAAGTATAAGAAAGTAAGCCACATTTAATTTTTCTTTTAGTATATGACTAAATAGGACTTCCTGTAAGTTATTCCATTATTTGTAACTCATTACAGAGCAATGGTTTAATTGAATTTTGCATATGTGTAGTACTGGGATAGGACAGACTAATCCTTCGTACTTATTTCCTAGGAAAAAAAATTCCCTAAGTTTTCTGATCCTATATTTCAATTGCTTAGATAGCTTGTTGGGGAAAAAAGATGATATTGTACTCATATCAATAATTAATGCAAAATAATTATATATGAGGTAACTAATTTGCGCAGTAAAAGTCCCAGGTTGAAATTGCTGAAAAGAAAAGAAAAAAGAAAAGAAATTGTTTGCTGACAGGACTACCATAATAAGCTCTTTCAAAGGAATAATCTGAATGATTTTCCTCTATATTTTTCACACTGTATGTACATAATATAATGCCTGAAGATGTTATCCCTCTCACATAGGTTTCTGTTTGGTTCCCCCCCCCCCAGTACCGAGAATGGAACTCACGACCTTGCTCTTGCCAGGCAGGCGCTGTGCCACTGAGCTAAATCCCCAGCCCTGGTTTCTGATTAATATATTTCTCACCCATATTTCTAGCTGTAGTTCACATATTAAAAATAGTCAAAGTAAAAAGGATTGCTGTTTATAGAGGCAAATTTCTTAGAAAATTAGAAATCAGAAACTAGGAGTAGTAGAAGGACCAAAAGGGCATAGCAGTTTTGCCTTGTTATTTTAACTTCTGAAAAAGTTATTAAAAGAATAGATTTGGAGTTGAGTGTACTCACTGTCACCCAAGGCTTTTAACTCTGTTGGTCAGAGCCAGATTAGAGCGCCCCGAGTGGGTTGTGGTTTCCAGTTTATAGGGTGCCCTGGGAAATGAGAGCATTCAGATTTAGCCTTGAGCACTGGTAGGTCATTTTAGTAGAAAAGTTAGTTCTGGGAAGTTAAATATGTGGCAAAGAGTGATATTAACATTACCTATTATAACTCTCTGGAATTCATAGGTTCAACTAGTCCGCCTCGTTGGGATGATGCTCCTTATATTTGCCAGAAAGGATCAATATCGGTATATTCGTGATGTTGCCACAGAAACAGTTGGAACTGGGATCATGGGGAAAATGGTGAGTTACTTTGGAAATGAACTGAACTGTTATTCATGTCCGTGTGAAATTACATTGACGGTTATGTGCAACTAACTGGGAATAATTATACTTGCTAACAGGGAAACAAAGGTGGGGTAGCTGTGAGATTTGTGTTTCACAACACTACCTTCTGCATTGTCAATTCCCACCTGGCTGCCCACGTGGAAGATTTTGAGAGAAGGAATCAAGATTATAAGGACATCTGTGCGAGAATGAGTTTTGTAGTCCCCAGTCAGACCCTCCCACAACTGAACATCATGAAACATGAGTGAGTGGTTATCTCTCCTGTGGCCTTTAATAGTGAGCATAAATGTGTGAGAAACTCTAGAGCTGTGAAGAGTGACAGGTTGTCATTCAGAGACTGGGGGCACAAAGAAGAGGAGTTGTTTTTTAGGAATAGCAGACTCATTGAGAAATTCGATTTGACCTCGGAAGAAAGATTACGTCTATTAATGAAGTCTATAGAGTAATGCCAGAAGGTTCTGTCAATTGGAGTCAATTTTTGGATTTTATTATAAAGTAGAAATGTTCCTTATAAATTTAATAAAAGATAAGATTAACAGTAAAAAAAAAAAAAAAAAACCCTCACTACTTCTCCTCTATTGTCCCCAGCTAGTCTTTAATAGTTGGGTGTGTATCTTAGATCTGTGCTATCCAGTCTGACAGCCACTGGCCATATGTGGCTGCTGTGCATTTGAAAAAGTGGCTCGTCCAAGCTGAGATACCCTCTAAGCATAATCAGTGCATTGGGTTTCAAAGACTAAGGGGGAAATGTAGAATATCTCAATTTTTTAAAGGAAGAGGGGTTTATTTTGGCTCACATTTTAGTCCATAGTCGGCTGGCTGAATATCTCACATTTTTAATGTTAATCACATGTTGAAATAATAATTAGGATATAGTGGGCTAAGTGAAATTTGGTTTTTACTTGTTTCTTTGACATTTTAAATTCAGCTACTAGAAACTTTAAAAGTATGTTGTTACATATAAGTTTATTGAATAGTACCATTTTAGATAGTATGCATGTACAAACACATACTTGTTGTATAAGACCGTATTGTCCTATTTATTGTGGATCCTTTTCCATGCCAGTGAATGCAGATCTATATTACTCTTTCTAATGGCTCTGATTTTAAAAACAGGGTGGCAGAGATAGATCAGTGAAGAATTAAACTTAATAAGGATAGAAGCAGAAATCCATTGAGGATTATTGTGATAGTGACTATTTGTAAAGATACTAATTCTGGCCATTGAAATTCTGGCAGGGTGGTTTAGAATAAATAGTTTGATATGGGAATTGGTAGGGAAGCAAAAGATAATTTAGGGGTATTAAAATCAGAGTAGGGTGATTGAAGAAAGAGTAGAGCAGGGTAGTGATATTGGAGTGTTTCTTTATTGTCTCAGTAACTAGGGTCATATAAAAGGGGTGATTAAAATATACAATGTATGTTTAAATTTTAAAATTATTATAGTATAAGACACATTGCCATTAATCCTCCTCAAAATATTGCCCCCTCTGCAAATACACTTATTCCTTCATGCTTCCCACTGCCTGAAGCATTTCTGGAAGTCACTCTTTCATGACTGACTTAATGAGTTATGGTAAAAACTATGGTGAATGCTCCATATGCCATCCAATAGTAAGGCAAGTGTATAGTGGTGTGTCCTCATCCACCTATTCACCTAATCTGACATTGTATGACTTCTGGCTCTTCCCCAAAGTCAAAATTACCACAAAAGGCAAATAATTTGAATCAATTAGGACACTCAGGCAGCCATAGCAGTGTAACTAAGGGCACTCAAAAAATAGGATTTCCAGAACTACTCCAGAAAGTGGCAAAAACAGTGGGATAAATGTATTCAAAGCAGGGGGCGGAGGGGGGGTAATGACAATGTATCTTTTACTGTTAGAAAGAAAAAGCATTCACTATAGTTATTTTTATCACATCTCCTCAAATTGTTTCACAGTGTCAAAATCAAGGCAGAATTTTTTAATCATGAAATTGCCCTGCAATTCCATAAATTTATTTCCCCAGGATTCCAGAAATGTTATGTAGCATTTGAGATTGGTAGAGTTACTCATTGGAAACATGTAGTAGCTCACAGAAGAATCTTTTTTGATGTGGTAATTTCAGGGTCTCCCTTTCAGCACATCTTGAGGTATGTTGCTGTGATTGGAAGCTGGATTCCCATAGCATTGCCTGGGGAGTGCCTTCTTCTTGCCTGGAACTTGCAGTAAGGTCTTATGCAGGGACAAACAGGTTGGCTATGCTGGAGAGCACTATACCTAATTTTCTTAGTCAGTCATGTCTGGGAGTGCTGTCATTCAGATCAGACAGACCTTAGCGAGAGCTTGTAGAACCTCCCGACACTGAGTGGCAGAAAACATTGAGATTCTCTCCCCCTAGAGACCTGGCAGGCAGCCAGGCAAAATTTTGAAGCCAGTCCAGCAAATAACTAAATGCTTCTCAGTCCATTAACTCCTAGGCTTCTGAATTCCAGAATACATTGTATTTCCCTTTCTTTCATTCTTCATGTGTGGGGTATCTGTTTTCTCACCTATTTTATAATCCATTGTTTCTTGGGGTGTTGATAATACTTTCTCCCAAAGGGTTACTGCTTTAAGGCCCTTGTCAGATAATGATAAATGAATTCTTATAATCTACCTATTTTTCTTCTCCTCATTCTTCGCTGATTGATTTTATGCTAATTATTGCTACTTCTATTCATATATTTCTTGATCCTCAGTGTTGTCATTTGGTTGGGAGATTTGAACTATAGACTTTGCATGCCTGATGCCAATGAGGTGAAAAGTCTTATTAATAAGAATGACCTTCAGAGACTCTTAAAATTTGACCAGGTAAGTAAAGTTTTCATGGCAAAGATTGGTAGGATTTTGAGATAGATACGCGGGAGACATGTCTTATTCTAGGAAGAGCTGGGAAGGTCATATCGCCTTCTAAATACTGTGACTAGTGATGTATTGAATAATAGGAGATTTGTAGTGCTTTGGCTAAGTACTTGGATGGGAAGAAGGGAGAACATTGGTGGTAAAAGGTAATAAAACATTGATTCAGTAAGTCATTGGCAAGCAGAGATTTCAGAGATTTATATAAATGAGCTGGAAAATAGGTGGGGCTACTTGGAGAACACTTCCTGGAGGAGGTGAGCCTTCAGCTCTGTTGATGTGGTTTGACAGATGGAACAGTGAGAACTGTTCTATTATTACTTAGCAGACTGAGCAGCAGATTGCAGGTAAAAGAGGGAGGCCCTGTGAGCGAGATTGGAAAGCACAGAAGTTTTTTGGGAATGAATAGCATAAGCTATGGTTTAATGTGAACTGATTAATAAACTCGAGTAAGCTGCTGTATGGTTGTTGATGTAAATATCTATAGAAAAAGCATTGATTCTGTACAGCTCAAGTGAAACCTACTATTAAGGACCCCAGTTTCCATATATGTGAGGCAGTATATGTTTGCTTTCGAACCTGGCATACAACTTGAGTTTTACTTAAGAATATAGATACTGGTCACTAAACGTCAGCGCTTATTGTATTTTCTTTAACATGTATACATTGTACATGTTTAATGTGTGCAGTGTGAAACATTAATACATGCATATAACATGCACTATGGAATCCAACTCCCTTTACCTACCCCACGTCTTACCCTTTCCAGAATTTAGTAATCACTATTCTACATTCAGGTTGCCTTTTTTAGCTTCTGCATATGAGTGAAAACATGCAGTATTTGTCTGTGTCTGGGTCATTTCCCTTAACATAGTGATCTCCAGTTCCATGTGTTTTGGTGCAAATGACAGGATTTTATTCTTCATTATGGCTAAATAATATTCTGTCCATTTTCTTTACCACTTCATTCCCTGTTGGGCTTTTGTGAAGAGTTGCAGTAAATATGAGCATATGGGTATCTCTTTTGTGTGGTGATTTCATTTTCTTTGGATATATATACACCCAGAACTGTGTGATACTGGCATAAAAGTGAATGCTGCTTATTAGGGAAAGGAAAAAAAATTTTTATCTTTTGTTTTGCTCTTTATACTTTGGGTTTTTCATGTAAGACAAACGATGTGTTGTTTAAAGTTGTGTGTCTGATTTATTTCACTTAACATTATGATCTCAAGGTGTATCTGTTTTCCTACAAATGACTCAAGTTTATCCTGAGAAAGAGAATATTTTGACTTGATTCAAATGTCTTTAAAAGAGACAAAAAAAAAACTTATCGAATGTCTTTAAATTCTTATGAAAGCCATTTCAATCTTGGTCAAAATTCAGGGTTTTATAGCGGAATGATCTTTGTAGTGAGCCTTTCTTGGCTGTCTGCCTTCACATTGAGGTTGGCTGGTTCATTGCTTTGTGTTTCTTCCTGTTTCCTGCCTTCAAATGAATACAGTGAAATACTTTGAACCTTATGTAATGCTAGTAAAATATTTGAATGAGGATAACTTTCACAATAGTATGCAACAGTTTACTAAATTTGGTTTTGGGAATTGTCAATTTAACATTTGTGTGCTTTTTAAACATTATTATAATCATGTTGGATGGTTCCTGCCCAGCTCCAAGGAACTTACGATTATTCAGATTTCGTGGTTTCATTTCACCCATGGCCATTATTGGCAATGAAAATATTAGTGATATGCTAATGATGAGCAACCTATCGAAGGTGAGTGTAGATGCTATGGGAATGCGGAGATTTCATTCATAAGATACAGACATTTCATTTATGTACTCACCGTTGTAAAAGCTACGGAACTCGATATTTAGAAATGGGAGCAGTGGCTGGTTAACATGATAAACATTTATATTAAGATAGTGTTATCTTGGTTACATGTTGCTTCTTTCTGTCTGTAGCTAAATATTCAGCGCACACAGAAAAAAGCTTTTGTTGACTTCAACGAAGGAGAAATCAAGTTTATTCCTACTTACAAGTATGACTCTAAAACAGACCGATGGGATTCCAGGTAAAGTAATAAGAATCTTCTCACAGAGTGGGTAAAGCCTCGATCTCATTTCTGTCCTTTCATGTTGGCAAGAAACTAGGAATTTTTAAGGTAACACCATAAGCAGAAATAAAGATCTAGTAGTATAGTGCTATTCCAGAGGAGTTTTTAATTCCTGAGTGCTCGAAGGTGTGCTTGTTTGTAGAGAGTTTTACTTGTGTGTCAGGCTAGTAAAATGTTACGATCTCCCTGCAGTGCCTTGTTTCTGTCACCTCAGCTCACTTGCTTTTCACCTCTCTAATCTTGCCCTATTTCTCACCTAGTGACTCTTTTTGCCCAAACTGCTTCTCAGCTATTTAACTGGACACAAGAAGTTTTAAGCAAGGAGACATGAATAGTACTTCTAGTGTAGTAGTTGTCAATCTCAAGAACACATTAGAGTCTTTTGGGGACGCTTTAAAGATACTGACGCCTGAACCTCTTATTTGCCACTGGTAAAGAAAACTGAGAACCACTGCCTAAATACCTTTGGGTTTCCTAGTCACCCCTGTAAAGTACCCCTCTCAGTAAGTTCATGGTAACTATTTGTTCCCTACATACTATTGATATTTTTGTTTCTTATGGTTTCCTACCAGGCTAAACACAAAAGCTTGAAAGAGAAAGGATCCCTGGGCATACTCAGCTGCTTCAGACTCACCAGGGTGGGGTGGAGTGGGCAGTAGGAGTCTGTATTCCTATCCTCCAAAGGAACTAGTCAGCAAATGAAAATTGACACTGACAGATCATATACAATTTGCCATGTTTTCTTTCCCTCAAATGACTTGAGATCCAGCTGAAGAGCTACTGATAGGAAATACTTGTGTCACCCTCTAAATCAGGTGTATAAGCTGTCACTTACTTTAATAGAATGATGATCAGGTTTTTCTCTGCCCTTGGTATTCTGCATTCTATAATATGCTCAGACTTTCATGCTACATTTTAGTTCATTATCAGAAGACATTACATTTGTCCATTAAGGTTCAGGTTTAAAGGAAAAATCTCTACTACTAGTTCTTTCCCGATTAATCCCAGTCTCAGAACAGAGGACTGGATTTTTATACCAGATTAGTTACCTGTTATGAAATATCATTGCACTTCATACAGCAGGGGAAGAAGTGTTCAGAATAGAATCCTGAGCCTGGCGTGGAGGTGCACTCCTCTAATCCCAGCACTCAGGAGACTGAGGCATGAGGATTGTTGTGAGTTCGAAGCCAGCCTGAGCTACATAGTGAGCCCAAGGCCAGCCTGAACTGCATAGTGAGACCCTGTCTCAAAAAAAAAAAAGACAATAACAGAATAGAATCCTGACCTCCTGAGGATACTTTTTTATTAATTTTTTTTATTTTAAAAATAAAAGGACGAAAACATTGACAGACAACCTTTTACAAAATAGCAAAAGAACAGTACAGACAGTACAGAGTTACAAACAAAGTACATCAAGCATTGTTAATTTCCTCCTGAGGATACTTTAAGAAGGTGCCTTTATATTTTTACGTGTGGTGACATTGCTGAATATGTAATCCTGATCTTAGGAGAACCATTTTTAATTTATTAGATAACTATTCATTGAACGCTTACTTTGCACCAGATAGTGAGCTAGGTTGTAGGAGTTCACTGGGAAATAATCAGACATCCCGTTAGCAGAGATTGCACCATAGCCAGGAAGATGTTAGGGCTTGTTTAAGAGAGAGAAGCGTATGGCTCTGGTTCTGAACTACCGGGGTAGGTATTATGTTCTTGTGTGCTATGTTCTCCTTATAACTCACTTCTTTATTTACAGTGGAAAATGTCGAGTGCCAGCCTGGTGTGACCGAATCCTTTGGAGAGGAACAAATGTTAATCAGCTTCATTATCGGAGTCACATGGAACTGAAAACTAGTGACCACAAGCCTGTGAGCTCCCTCTTCCATATTGGGGTAAGCACTTGCTTTTCATTTGTTTGCATGTTAAATGTCTTATATGTAGAGCATTATTTAGACTCAGAACAGATTTGTAATTTTATGAACCATAAATGTCCATAACCAAGCAATCATTTGGGAGTTACAGAAGTCAGTGCCCTCAACCCTTCCAAATGCTGTTGTTATATCTCTTCATATGCCACGCCTTCTTGTGACACAGAAGTTTCTCATGCTACATAATGTTTGGGTGATAAATTAAGCCTCCTAAAGCCAGTAACATAAAGAAGAGTTAACTTAGATCTTAAAGGATAACTGGCTTTTAAACAGAGAAATAATAAGGAAACACCAGAAAAGAGATTCTGGGTGGAGAGGCACGAACAGCAAGAGTAAATGCACAGATGGATCAAAATATGACCAAATCTGAGTATTGCCTTACAAGGTGTAGTGCCATGCTTGCTAGTGTGAAGTCTTCCTGTTCAGGAACAGAGGCTTTAAGTTTTTAACTCTGTTGCACCCTGGACTAAATGAATGGGCAGTTATTTAATTTTTGTCTCTATTGTGAGTAAAGAATTTTTCTCATTGTATTTTTATGTGTTATTAGTGTGCAGATTATATGCTGTAATCTTGCTGACTTACTGCAGCCATCACGTTTACATTATTTCTTCTGTGTTTATGTCACTTTTTTGGCTTTTGAGATAGGTATCACTGATGTGTCTAGTCCTGCTCCGCTTTTAAAGAATGACCTTAGGGCTTTTTTGATGATCAAAATTAGTTGTTGGTCTTATAATTTTGTCAAGATAATCATGCAAAATGATTATGCAAAATGGACATACAAAAATGTCCATTTGGAAATTTTATTATTAGGGGCTTTTTGGTTTGAGAGGTTTTTTTTAATATGTGGTGCTGGAGGTGGACACCGGCACTTTATACATGCTAAGCATGTACACTAAGCTTTGCCACTGGCCCCCATTTTTAAATTCTAAAATAATGATTGATATTAATAAGCATTGCTCAGATAGCAGCTAGTGGCTGTGTTCCAGGAGCTTTGCTAGATAATTTGTACATATCTCATTTACTCCTCACAATAGCATTTTGACTTCAGTATTTCTCATTTAACAGATGAGCAGGTAGAGAACCAGGGAATTCAGTATCTGAGATTATTCAACTAGGAGAGCTGAGATTCAAATCTTAAGTCTTAATTCCCAAAGTCATGCCTTTTCTACTACCTCAAAGTACTTACTGATTAAATATACCTTCAGATACTACTTTTAGCCCATCTAGTTCCAGTTTGTACCGGGAGACCACCCTTTCTTCTGCATTTGAATTCTCTTAATCTGTTTCAAGAAGCTGTCTTTCCTTAAATATTAACCTCCTTGGTTTTAATCAGCTATGCTTTGGCATTTTGTTTGTATTTCTTTTTAGAACCTTGGAATATTTTTAATACTTCATGCACATTAATCCAAAGCTCCTGTGAGATAACTAACAATTCTCCAGGCTTTCTGTATATTTTTGTGTATCTTTAATCAAGTTCTACATTTCTGGTTCTTAATGACTTGAATTATACAGCAGTGTAGAAGTGCTTTTTCTTTAAAATTCTAGGCAGCATTTACAGATAAGGCTTGCATTTTCAATGCTGGTCATCTTCCACTCCCAGTTCTTCCCAAACCCCAACTTCCCAGCCAGGCCAACTCTCCTTATGAGTTTATGTATTTCTGGACCAGCATTGTCTACTGGAATTTTTTGTGATGATGGAAATGTCCTATATCTATACTGTCCAGTCCTGTAGCTGCTAGTCGCTGGTAGTTACTGAATATGTCAGATGTGGCTAATGTGAGTGAGAGCTGAGATTTTAGTTGTGTTTAATTCATAGTAATTTAAATTTAAACAGCCCTATGTGTCTAATGGTTGTTATTGGACAGTTCTAGACTTTGCATATGCTTTTCTGTTTGCTCATAGACAAAATCCTGTTTTGTGTGGTCTCATACCATATGTATTGGTCTGAAATCTGCTTTTTAAAACATTTAATAGTGTCTCTTAGAGAGCTATCTGTGTTATTATATAAAGATCTAGCTTGTATTCTCTTCTGAATTCCTAATTTTGTTGGTAATTTCGTTTTCTGAAATGGGAATATAGGTGGTGAAATTTGGGAGGGGTGATTCACTCCTCATTTTCCTTGATGTGCCATTAAATCATTTAATCCACTGAGAAAGGGGTAGCTTTTATTAAGTAACCACTCTGTATTTTGGACTCTTACGCATGCTATGATAAATAAAAATAAAAATAAACAACCACCATTGGCACAATGACCGGTAGCAAAGGAGCCAAGCAGTCCATGGCCAGTTAATTTCAGGGAATTTGCTATGGGCTGGCTGAGATTAAGCCGAGATAGAATTCCACCCATGTATTTGGTACCGTGATCTGTTAAAACATTCTCACACTTTAGTGGACCTAAGAATTCTCTAGATAGCTTTTTAAAAAGTACAGATGCTTGCGTCCCATGCCCCAGAGATTGTGATTAGTAGGTACAGGCACCTGTGACTTTAAGATTTATCTGACTTCATTCTGTCACATATCAGGTATTTTGGAAAGGGTTCACCTAATCCACCATAAGTTACCTTTGGTATTAAGTATAGTAAAGAGCAAGTTAGTTATCTTTTGTATTTCTGTTTTCTCAAATCAGAATATTCCTTGATTTGGTAGCCTTGTAGGTTATGAAAATAAAAAAACATGGGTAAAAATACTTTCTTTGAAATAAAAAGTTGCAAAATCTTGTAAAAGTGTAAAATTCATCTTAGCGTGATGTATAGTTAGGACTCTGGTCGCACTGAAGTGATTGATCCTCAGTTCTCTAAGATTTATGGTCCAAACAATACAGAAACCCTCCCCAGTCTGAGATATTTGACTCGGCCTTGATGCTGTTTTCCATGTATACTTTAGAACCTTTGCTATGTACATAAATCCTTTTTATATTGATTTTTATGACTTTTCTAAAAAAAGAAACCAATGTGTTAATAAATTCAAAGTTATATCTTATTTATGTTAATTTTTGGCTTGTATGAAGTTTAAATATTTAAAAAGCAGCTGTATCAGGAAGTTGAAAGTGCTGTATCAGGTGGGAAATTTTCTGATCTATTAGTACAGATGATTTGCTTATCTGTTGTAATTTTACTGTAGGATTTTTTCTGTCATCCATTATCTAAAATGGCCACAGGTCCCATTTACTGACACACCTTTGCCATTATATAATCTCAGGTTCACTTTTACTAACAAACTTTTGCTATTATATAATCTGAGCAGTGATGTGATTCTTGGCATTGTGCATAGCAGTTGATGAAATTAAATGTTTCAGTTATATTTTCTGCTGTTCTAGGAACAATAATGGGTATATTTTGACACTATTATTTTGTATAACGCAAGAAACCGTTTTAATCACATTTTTCCACCACCAAGTAACTTAACTTGGAGCTAAACATTCTTACCGTACCTTACCTTAACTTTAACATATGTGCTGCAATAATGCTTGTTAGTTTAATTTATAGTTGCTTTATTGGCCTTTTAAAAACTGTTAGAGAATTTTGGAGACAGGTTGAGAACAAATAAGACTAAAATAAGGATCTATTTTCTTTCAGGTGGAAGTTGTGGATGAAGCAAGATATCAAAGTTTTTGAGGACGTTGTTTGCACCACAGTTTATTTTAAATGGTTGCTGTAATGACCAGTATTAAATTGTTAGATACTCTCAAAGGGTGATGAACTAGGAGCATATAAGATTGAAAAGAGGCTTCATTGTCTTTTAGGTGAAGGTTGTGGATGAACGGAGGTATCGGAAGGTCTTCGAGGATATTGTACGCATCATGGATAGAATGGAAAATGACTTCCTTCCTTCCCTTGAACTCAGCAGGAGGGAGGTGAGCCAAATACATGGCCTCCATTTCTGCTGCCGACTGTGGTTAGCACAGAGGAGACTGTTACATAGAAAATGCATCAAAGCAAAGTGGTTGAGACTGTGTGTTCTGGAGTCATTCTCGTCCATTCTCGTCCCAGCACTGGCATTTAGTAGATAGATGACACCCAGCAAGTATCTTTCCCTCTCAGAGCTGCAGTTTTCCTTCTCTGGATTAAGGACTCATGTAAGGATTACATGAGTTAATACATGTAAAGCTCTTGGAACAGTGCCTGGCACTAGGGAGCCCTCAAGTTAGCCACTCTTACTATTGCAGAGTTGCTGGCTAGTTCATTTCTTAGGGACCAGTACTTGGTCACAGGGTGAATGACCCGGACCAGGGTTGGCTTACCCTCTTAAGATCTCAGGAGCAATCAGAGTAGCCTAGAGAAGTAGCAAGAGCCACCTAACTCCTTCTCTGCAGCTGTGAGTTGAATGTTTGGAAATGATGTGAAGTTGGCTTCGTTGGTGAATGCATATGGCAGTTATACACCTGGTTAATAATTACCTGATTCTTTATTCATGGTCTCCATGGAATAATCCAACTGACTTACTTCCCCTACTAGTGATGCATGTTTGTGTCTGTCTGTTGTTCCCCAGTTTGTGTTTGAGAATGTGAAGTTTCGGCAACTACAAAAGGAGAAGTTCCAGATCAGCAACAATGGACAGGTTCCCTGCCATTTTTCTTTCATCCCTAAACTTAATGACAGCCAGTACTGCAAGCCATGGCTTCGGGCTGAACCTTTTGAGGGCTACTTGGAGCCAAGTGAGTTTTCTCTTTACCATTGTGTCTGCTTGCCTCGTACCATCTCCTCAGAACTCCCATTCCCTTGGTTTAACTTCTCATGTTCTAACAGTATGTCTCTGACCTTCGCTGTCATTGCACTAGTGATACCTCTTTCCTGTGTCCAATCTCTTTTTGTTGCTTGGTGAATGTTTAGAGACCATCTGTTCTTTTGGTTCCCATACCCTTTTGCTTTTCCATTGGAAGTTTTTGTGTTACCATGTATCATCTCCTACATTTCAGATGAGACAGTGGACATTTCTCTTGATGTGTATGTCAGCAAAGACTCTGTGACCATCCTAAACTCAGGGGAAGATAAGATTGAAGATATTCTTGTCCTTCACTTGGATAGAGGCAAAGATTATTTCTTGACAATCAGTGGAAATTACCTACCAAGTTGTTTTGGTACATCATTGGAGGCTTTGTGCCGAATGAAAAGACCAATCCGAGAAGTTCCTGTCACCAAACTCATAGACTTGGTAAGAAGCATCCTAAGATGTAAGCCTTTACCTATATGTTTTGCAATGCTCAGGGGATATCCTCATTATCTCTGTGCTTTCTTTCTTTTGGGGTAGAAGGGCTGTCAGATTAAGCCTGAGAAAGAAGAAGAGAAGCTAATGTGTGGTTAGTTCTTGTTGGAAATATAATAGATAATATTAAGCTCTCCAAGTAAGATTAAAGGCACCCACCTCAAAGTTGTAATGCTTAGTTGTTAAGCTCTTTATGCTCTCAAGACACTTCTCCATAAATTAACATGTACACAGGGTATGGTAAGTAGAACAGGCAGTATTATTCTCATTAAGCATATGAGAGAACTGAGACACGGAAACACTAATTTGCCGAAAGTTAAATAAATTAGTGGCAAGTCTGTCACCTGGATTTTCAGACTCCCACTTCAGGATTCCTTCTTATGCTGTATTCCTTCTAATCACAGTAAAACCGCTGCTTATAATAGCACAGGCCAAGGATGGAACCTAGGAGTGTCTGCATCAGAATCCCTGGTGCTTATTGCAAGTACAGGTTTCTCCCTCTGCTTACCTCTGGCCGTAGAATGAGATTGTTGGACCTAGGAACCTGCATTTTATCAGCATCTTGAATGATTATAACGTATACTGAAGCTTGATGCTTACTTAATGTGACTCAGGAAAGGAAACGAGGAGATTTTTCTGCCCTCCCCACAGCCAAGTTATAACACGAATATCCTTACAAAGGAAATGCATATTATTTTCAGTAACATAAATTGATTTAAGATCAAGTTCAAGCTGTTAAGAACTTTTCTTCTAAATGAAAATATTGTTAGACTTGTGGGCAGACCTCTTTGGGTATACCTTTGTCTTTTACCGAAGAAAATGAAGTGAAATGGCAGCCAGACATTACAGCTACCGTAGCAGTATTCACAGTGATCATGTGTCATCTACAGGGGAGGGCGGAGCAGCAGGCTGGCTGCTGGCCTGTCTGAGCGGAAGCTGTTCTGTTGCCATGGAATTGTTTTAGCGGTGATTCACATAGCAAATTAAAACACTTGATTCCAGTCCCAGCATTCTTCCTTGGAATTATATTTGTTTCCCTAGAACACTCACGATGGTTTTACCTCTGTTTGAGACAGAGCCATTTTCTACAGAAACTCATATGCTGCCATCCTGTGTACACAGGCTGCGTAGGATGTACCTCATCTCATGATAATTGTTTTTTTTCTGCCACCATATTTCTGTCTTTCAAATTTAATGTTTCATCTTTTAGAATACATTCAGAATGATGTTTTCTTCTACCCTCTTCCCTTCGTCCCAAACATCACTTCCCAGCTTTATTTGTCCCAACTTTTATTGTGAAAAATGTCAATTGTACTGAAAAATTTAAAGAACAATACATGCCTTCACATACATACACACACACACACACACACACACACGCACATACTTTTTTGCTGTACCATTTGAAATTAAGTGATGATGACATGTCAGTTTACTACTAGGCACTTCAGCCTGCATCACTTAAGAAAAAGGAGAAACTTCGATGTGTAAACAATACAATTTTTATGCCTATGAAAGCTAACAGTAACCTGCAGTATCATTAAACATGCAGTCCATATTCAGATTTTTTCTAGTTATACAAAGAATAGCTTCTTTAAAGCCAAAACGCAACCTGGGTTTATGCACTACATCTGGTAAGGTCTCTGTAGTCTGTTTATTTGTTTATTCATTCATTCATTTATGGAGATAGGGTCTTGCTATGTAGTTTAGGCTGACTTTGAACTCACTATGTAACCCAGGCCATCCTTGAACTCAGTGATTCTCCCGCCTCAGCCTCAAGAGTGCTGGGATTACGGGTGTGCACCACCACACCCAGCTGTAGTCTATTTTGGAGTAGAACAATGCTTCACTTTTTCTTTAATGCCATTGACTTTTTAAAGTACAGTATATTTGCCCAGTCAACCATTTTCTAAATTTGCCTGATTTTTGATTCTTGTTATTTTTAAACTTACCCTTATATACTCTCTCTTCCCTTTTTATTTCCCATAAACTGAACCTAGCTTATTTTTGGTCAGTGTTAGTGGAGGCTATAACTATAATAACCTTTGCCGTAATTGTTTCATATTAATTCTGGAAGTGTCTAAAAGGAAACTCAACAAGCATAAAAAGGTTTTATTTTATGTAAAATATATTATGAGGTAATCCTATCACATTTGCCCATAATACAATGTCAAGATCATTAGGAAAATTGACTTTATAAAAAGCCATCATCCTTTTGTGCAGAAGTGATTCAAGGTTAAAAAAAATATAACTCTGATCATTTTTAATTACAAAATTGCTTAATTTTTGTTAAGTTGTAGCGTGTGGTCATCATTTATTCTTTTAAATCTTTTCTAAGATTTACCGTGCCTATTCTCACAGCCAGTTGTGTTTCAGTGTTACTAAATTTCTCTATCTCGTAGATGAGGAAATCATCCATATTAGTGTGGGGCAGTAAACAAGGAGTCTAAAATAATCACTACCCTATTTTTAATACCTTCCTACTCAATCCTGACTAAATTTTGACCTTCTGAAATGCCATTTTTTCAGTACTGAGGTTTGAACCAAGGAAGCACTGAGCTACATCTCCAGCCTTTAATTTATTTATTTTTTTTTTTTTTGGTTTTTCTCCGGTACCGGGAACTGAACTCACAACTTTGTGCTTGCCAGGCAGGCGCTTTTGCCGCTGAGCTAAATCCCCAGCCCCTCTTTAATTTATTTTTTGAGACAGGGTGTCACTAAGTTTCCCAGGCTGGCCTAAAACTTGGGATCCTCCTGTCTCTGCTTCCCAAATAGCTGGGAGGCTTGTGCCACCATGTCTAGCCTGAGATATTTCTTTAAGTCTAATGTTTGTTCCATGTTTTTTCCAAGACCCAATATGATCCTTAAAATCCCATGAGATGATGCATTAATACTGGTACGTGGCCTCTATTAAATTATGTACTCTAAAATTAGGGTGAAGTTACAGGTAAGCTCAGTGCATGCACTGTCCCTCTATGTACTATTTCAGGAAAATTGTGCCACACATTTTCCTACTCTTCTCACGAGCAGTGACTTTGCCACTCTTAGAATAGTTGGGATTAGCACAAGTGGAAAACAAATGACAATCTGCAGTTTGTAATTATCTTTATTCTTTCCAGAATTACAGTAAGTTTTTTCTATTTTACTAAGTAGTATATTAAGTAGTAAATAATCATCTATATTTATTAAACATTGGATATAAAGTATATGGAGGTTTCACAGATTCCTATACTTGCATGTACAATATGACTAAATCCTAAATCCTGGCTCCTGGAGAGTTTGGTTATAGATCGTCTGAACATTAACCATCTTTTCTGGCTAATGTCCACGGTATTTGGTAAGTATTTTGGAAAATCATTTAAAATGAATACTGTGGAGCTTGTAATTTGTGTTAACAATAGATTCCTTTCCTGTGCTGCTTACTGAAGCCTTTATATGCCGTTAAAGCTTATTGGTTGGCTAATCTCTGTAAAAACACCAGTGGCAGAAACCGCCTATTTTGGTTTTAGTGTTTATGCATGTAACATTAGCATGACCTAGAAATAAATTCAGTACATGTGAATAAAGCAAATTAGGAAAGTGATTTGGGGTTAGTCCTAGAAATAATTTCAGTTAAATCCAAGTACTTAAGAAACTTGTATAGTATTCATATATTATATGAGCAGGCTCTTCCAGGCACAAGGGACATCTTGAGTATAAGGGATAAAATGTAAAAATGAAAAGACCATGTGTGGAAAATTGTACTATTTCCTTGGAAAGAGTGAAAGAGTGAAGGTTAAGGATAGGAGTATATGAAACTGATTTGTTAGGGTAACTGATTTGCAGGTGATACAAAGTCTTTTGAGTCAGCAGAAAAGTTGATGCTTGAGCTAGGGGGCATCTAGGACCTTCAGAAGGCTTTGAGGACTAGCATAATGTCTTAACTTGACATGTTGAGAGAAGCATTGTGCTGTTGGTTATAGAACAAACTAAGGGAAAGGAGGCTAGCCTTGAACTGGTTAAGGGTTGGTTATAAATAAAGGTGAAACAAAACTGATGAATGGAAGAGAAATTGTATTTGCTTGGGAGCATGACTATTAGGATATCAAACCTTCAAATAACAACTTGGTGATTAATTTGTCCCCAGTGATCTTTTCACTGAATATTTACTTTGTCTCACTGATCGGACCACTCACGTCTTCATCCTGTTAGGTGTATGGTTTGTTTCTACTCTGTATTTCATACGAACTAAATCTTTGGAGAGCTTGAATTTCCATCCAGTTTTGTACTTTTCTAAATAACTCTTCTATATTATTTTGGCTGCATGTTCTACTGGGAACAGCCTTCCGAGAGTAAATGCTGGGATGGAGAATGATTCGCATTGCAGTGGTGCTGTGCCGGTGTTGTCCCACTGGGGAAACCCTGAACTGTGTCCCCTTTTTTTCATGAAATCAGCACATAGCCTTTTGCAGAGGTGGGCATCTCTGTCCTGTAAGTCCACTGGACAAAGTGATTGGTAGTAACCTTAGGACCACCTTACGAGTAGGCTGTGTATTAGTGGAGGTTAAGTGATGTTTCTGTTTTCAGAATTGAGATTAGCATTTTATTAAGTGTAATTTGCATCTGTTTTTAATCAAAGTCCTTTTTAATCTCTTTTCAAAGTTTTCTCTTTGATCCATTCTTTTTCTTTCAGTGCTGGGGATGGAACCGAGGGCCCCATGCATGCTATCCATTAATTTTTTATTGATACATGTTTGTATTATATAATGTTCACATTCACCATGTGGAATTGTACCTATACATAATATATCTTAGTTCTTTTTCCCATTCCCCTCCCTTCCCTTCAACCCTTCTTCCCCACCCCATTTACAAATGCTCTGTTTCCACTTTTTTCCTTCCATTCTCTTTTTTTTAATCCCTTTCCCTGTCCTTCCCTTGCCCTTCCCCTCTCCCGTGTCCCCCTTCCCAGCTGAACATTTTCTTTCTACTTCCCAGTATCTATGCTCCATTTTGCTCCTTATTTACCATTTGGGTTTCTCAAACAAGAGAAACAATGTGATATTTAAACTTGTGTGTTTGATTTGTTTCATTTAAGGTTATGGTTTCAAGGCCAGGCGTGGTGGTGCATGCCTGTAATCTCAGCACTCAGGAGGCTGAGGCAAAAGGATTGCTGTGAGTTCCAGGGCAGTCTGGGCTACATAATGAGTTCCAGGCCAGCCAGCAATACAGAGTGAGACCCTGTCTCAAAATAAAAAAGAGTATTATAGTCTTGACATCCACTTACCTAAAAATGTCTTAAACTTAGTACACCATTGTATATAAATACCCCATTTTCTTTATCCATTCATCTGTTGATGGGCATATAGGATGTTTCCAAGATTTAGCTATTACACATTGTGCTGCTATAAACATGGGTGTGTGTATGTCACTGTGGTATGATGCTTTACTCTTTCAGAAAGATACCTACGAGAGGAATAGCTGGATCAAATGGAACCTCTAGTTTTAGTTTTTTGAGAAATCTCCATGCTGGTTTCCATAGTGATTGTACAAATTTACACTCCTACCACTAGGGTTCCTTTTTCCCCACAGTCCCTCCAGCATTTGTTGTTGGTTGATTTCTTGATGATAGCCATTTGTTCTGGAGTGAGATGAAATCTCAGCATTGTTTTAATTTACATTTCTTGAATGATCAGTGTTGTTGAACATTTTTTCATATTTTTTTGCTCTTTTTACTTCTTCATCTGAGAAGTATCTATTCATTTCAGATACCCATGTTTTGGATTGGATCATTAAATTTGGAGGATCTAATTTTTTGAGTTCTTTATATTCTAGGTATTAGTCCTTTGAGAAGCACCTTGTAAAAAATTTTTCCCATTCTGGAGGTTGTCCCTTCACTCTATTGATGGTTCCTTTTGCAGCACAAAAGCTTTTCCGTAAGATGTGACCCCAGATGTTAATTCTTTGTGATATTACCTGTGCAGTCGAGCAAGGGGCATCCCAGTCCCTGACCTGAAGTTATACTACAAAGCTACAATGATAAAAGCAGCATGATATTGGCAAAAAAAAAAAAAACAGACTTTGAGGATCAGTGGAACAGATTAGAAGGTGCAGAAACACCCCCCAGCTACCTTATCTTTGACACAGGGTCCAAACACCTTCACTGGAAGAAAGGTAGCCTCCTTGATAAATGGTGCTGAGAAAACTGGTCAGATTTATTTCCCACTGTTTTTCTCCACATTCTCTTAGTTATCTTCCCACAAATTTATCCTGCTCCTCATCTGCCTCACTGGCCTCTTTCACCTTCTTCATCTCTACCCTTTAAAATCCTGTGAAATAAATCAGAGAAGGTTAAATAGTTCGTGGTTTCTTTTATATGACAAGCCCAAAGTATAAATAAGAGCAAAATAAAAGAAAGATGTTAGGAAATGGAGACAGACTTTGTGGAGATGGGAAGGGGATCTGGGGATAGAGGGAGAGGACGGGCAGGGGAAGTAAAAAGAATCAAATGCAATATGTACATGTACCAATATCCCATGATTTTAATATATTTATAATAACATTTTTTAAGACTCCTGTGAATTGGGGGACAGGTTATATCTCAGTGGTAGAATATTTACCTCTACTATGCACGAGGCCCTGGGTTCTATCCCCAGAAATATGAAAAAAAAGTCCTGTGACTCTTTTGGGGCTAATAACCATTTATTGAAAAATTGTATATGTGAGTTATAACAATGTCAGGCCAGAAATTCTGGGACTCCGTACCCCAGATCAATTGCAAGCCAGGGTGAGGGGCCAACCACATCTTTCTTCTTTGTATATCCTCATTTCTTACTGCCCTCTCCCCAAAGGTATTTAGCACAGTGCTTTGCACTGGTAGATGGTGATCACTCAGAGAAAACTTCTTTCAGGGCCTTGTTTGACAGGTTAGTATATAACATTTCTACCTACTTTTACTCATATCATGGGTTCTGTTTCCATGGGAGGAAGCAGACAAAGTCTGTCAGACGGGGGAATTCTCTATTTATTAACAAGTACTCCTAAATTTTATACAAGGTTATAGTCCAAAATTGTATTAAGTTAGATGTTTGGCACTCAGAATTAACTTTACATTAAAAAGTAAATTATAGTTACAAAACTGTAAGTAATTTTTATTTTATAAAGAGCTGTCACCCCCATTACTTTTTTTCATGTGGTATTTAAGAGCCTAAGTAAACCCACAAAAGCGTGTTTAATTTATAATGTATTTAACAATATTAAAAAACCTAATTGCCACATATAACAACAGCTTGGGGAAAATGCATTCCGCATTACCACTTGGAATGTCAGGGAATAATATTTGTCCCTACTTCTGGCCCTCCTGCTTGTCAGTGACATTGAGATTTCTCCTTTCACCTACAGACCCAAGACATGTGATTTAGACTTGAGTTCTTAGCGGCCCATAACATGAACAGAAGGAACCCAGCAGGAAGTTGCTGGGGAGGTATGCCCCACCACCCCTTGATTTTAGACTGTTTCGTTATGCCTGTGAGGTATATATTATTATCCCTGTCTTAGAAATGAATAAATTGAGGCAGTGTGAAGTTGGTAACTTGCCTGACGTCTATAGAGAATTAACGAGATGCAGCAGGAAGATTTGTACCCAAGACTGCCTAACATAATGCCGATTCTCTTTCTGTTAACCATGCTGTCTTGTAAGTAGGTTTCTCACTGCCTTCAGCCTGTTACAGCGAATATATTGTCGCAGCTTTCTCCTGCCGCTCCATCCAAGAAGCAGTTATGTTGTCCTAAGGGAACAGGGTGATAACGACTCTGGACTTGGTCAGACCTAGGTTCTGGTCCTGATTCTGCCCCTTACTACTAACACAGACCTTGTACAAATAATTTAACCTCTCAGAGCCTCAGTATCTTCATCTGTAAAATTAAAATGATACCTACTTTGTACTTGTGTGCAGCTTAAATAACATTGTACTTTGTATATAAGCACTTTGTACAGTTCTTGGGATATCGCAGATGCCCCATAAGTAGTGATGGCAATTGTTACTGTTGTTGTCATTGGATTGGAATAATAATAAAAAGAGAAGGATTAAAAAGTTAGCCTCTTCCCTTTCCCATGCTACTCCTTTTTATCTTATCCACTAGGAAAATAAAGTAATGATGGATCTTCTGATTCACAATGGTCTAAAAGAAAATTCATTAATTTCAGAAGAACTTTCAACTCTAGGAACTCTGGGGCCCTTTGGGGGGTGGTGAATATGAGAAGATGGAAAGGAGGCTGGGACAGTGCTCAGAAGGCTGACTGGGATAGAAGGAGTGGCCATGGACAGGAGAGCCGTTTATCATCTGCTTCCGAACAGCCACTGTCAGTACCAAAAGCAAATTCTTCGATTGAGACAACATTGGGGTTAGTTAAGAAGCTGTACAGAGCAGCAGACCTATAGGAACAGACACCGGGGGCATTTAGCAGGTCAGCTGGCAGGGCGCACAGAAGTCTGGCCCAGCGGATGTGTGTTTCTTGGGTGATATTCTTAATAAACTGCACAGTACAAAACTTTGCATATGGAGAATGTGTTCAATTTTTAGCCATCATATTTAAGAAGTCAAAGCTCCTAAAAGCATATGTATCTAGTAACCTTGTGAGTTCTAATACTGATCTGTTTCTAATTCTGCAAATTAATTCTAATCATTTTCTATCTATCACTGACTTTTTTCCTGCTCTGCTCTCAGGAAGAAGACAGCTTCCTAGAAAAGGTAATGCAATCCATTGGTGGTTATGAGTGTTTCCTTGTGCTTGCTTAACACTTAACTGTGGTCCCTGGAATTTGTCCCTAGGCATGCCCATATCAGAGACCTGTGACTCGGTGAGAATCCCCTAAAGTCCTGCCAGGTGTCTTTAAAGCCTGTTTACTGTACCAGTCAAGTTGCTGAGACTCGGTTCAATAAAAGCAGTACAACTCAAAGTTTGCTTTTGTGGTGCTGGGCAGTGAACCCAGGGCAAGTGTGGTATCACCGAGCTACACCCCTGACCAAAATTGTGTTTTTCGGCTAAGAAATCACTACAGTGCTTTCTTTTATTGTTTTGTTTGTGCTTGTTTGGGAGGTGGCTATTTGTTGCAGGGTCAGGGATGGAACCCAGGGCCTTGTACGTGCTAGGAAAGTGTACCGCTGAGCTACATGTCCAGCCCAGAGGTGTCTTGATAAACCTGAGAGCTGACAAGCTGGAAGAGGATGCTGCTTAGCTGACCTCTGTTTCCAGTGGTAGTAAAACCAAAAGGAATGCATTTCTGTTGCATTAAGAGTGATCCTGGGCTATTGATAATAGTGATTACTAGAAGAATTCACAGAGTCCAGAAATAGAGCATAATAGAACAGAATTGTGGAGCTAAACAAGCTCGTAAGAGATCATCTGGTCTCGTGCCCTGCCTTCAAACAGGGAAAGATTATTTTCTCCATTCTAATAGACAAGACAGCCCAGGCCCAGAAAGACAGGAAAGCCTGAGAGTCATTACTGCTGACAGCAGGAGAATGAGATAGAGGACACTAGAACCCAGGTTTCCTGACTGCCCAGTGAGGTGCGCCTTCTCCAGTGCCTCACAGCCTGTCCATCTTCAACTGGCATGTGCCCAGCTCCACACAGGCTATCGAGGAGAGGAGCCTGGGATTGGGAAATGTTCTGTGACACTTTAATACAATAGTAGGACATCCCCATTGGGTGGAGTCAAAGGCATCTTCATGGTAGAGTGGTACACTGTTTCCGGGCTTTGGTTAGCACTAAGGTTATGAAGTACAGGCTTAGCAGGCACTGAGTGTGCCTGGTTGAAAGAAAGCAAAGTCCCTCAGTTTCCCTTTGAAAATCAGAGTTCTGAATAATTCGTGGAATTTTTTAAAGCATTGTTTTGTTTTCTCGTATCTTTCTCTGGATTTTAGAGACACAAGTACGACATTTAGTATTCTCACACATGAATTTGAAAATGGGTAACGGGTGATGTTTATAACCTACTGACACTTTATTAACCTTTTTAAACCACTAAGATTTGAGACTGCTTCCCAGCCCTTCCCTGTTAAGAGCAGTGCACGTTCTGTCTGTCCATCCTGGACACTGTCTTGTGTTGCTTTAATGCCTTAGTACAGGGAAAGCTCCAGTTGAGTTGTCAGTTTTTTTTAAAGTACATGCATCTGTGCTGAATAATTTATATATGTTAAACTTGAAGGTATCTACTAAAGAATCCGTACATGTATTGCAATCGGTCCAGAAGGTTAACAGAGTACAATATGGACAGTGTTTTGGCTCAGATACTGTGTGGATATCTGCATTTAATACTGGGAATGAGAAAAAGGTCAGTGGGTGAAACAGGGATAGACATTCTGACAACCATAGCAAATAGGAATTTCAAGTGATAGACTCCCAGGGAAAGGAAGCAAAGTAAATGCAAATACATGTAACAGTAACCGACTGTCATGCTCACTTGTCTTCCTTGTGCCTTAGAAAGGCACAGTGGCTTAAAAGGTGATCAGTGCTTATTAAAAACACAGTGTTAAGAAGGAACCTTGGCACTGTTGTACTGTACGTGATTTGTGAAAATAGAGAAATGTTCATTTTCTTTCCCTTGAAGCTGCATGGCTGGGGGTTTTAGAAGGAATTTACAGGTTTCACAATGTTAGGCAAAAGTTACTCAAAGTTGAACATATATAATATATGATCTGGAGGTAGAAAAGGGAGGAAGATGCAAAAATTTGTCATGGTTTTCTCCTCGAGGATTTTTTGAAAGCTGCCTTCAAGTGCCTTTTAACCTATTTTAGGTGTCTTTTTATGTAATTTATAATTGACTACATAAATGGAAGGTAACAAGGTAGTTTTTTTTTTTTTTTTTTTTTTTAGAGATGAGGTATGACAGTTTACTCCCTAACCATTTTCAAGTTCAAATTTAGTTGTTGATCTGATTTATGTCACTTCTGAATTTTTCTCGTACATTCTTCCAAAAGAATCTAAGAGATGGTAAGGTAGATGAAAGGAGTAAAAGCCCCTAGAATTATTTGCTGAGATATTATAAACAATAACTTTTGGATTTAGACCTTAGACTTTTTGTGGGATTTCCGGCTCTTCAGATGCTATATTCAGTTTATTATTAGTTGGGTCTTGAGGTTATGAGTTTCATTGCCCTGGGAGTAGACTATCAACCCTGATGTATGTAGGCCTCCTGTAGAGAGTTATCTTTAATTCCTGAAAGCCAAAGAAGCTCAATTAAAGCAGTAGTGAAAACAGTAGTATGTGTGGTAAGACATGAAGGGAGAGTTATTTAAAAGTAGACTGAAACCTAAGTATACACATGGTCATTCAAAGTACTGTCCTGACAATTGTAATTTAATAGTCCATAAGTCACTGGTGGTGTGTGGACTGTTGAATCACTAAAGCACTGGTTCTCCATGTCATCCTTGAAAAAATTTAGAACACACAATTCCCCACATGATAAATATCATAAACCTGAATGAAATACCTAGTGACTGAAGCATTTATGAAAGGAAATACTTTACCTATGAGAATCAATATGGAGTGCCTTCAGGCCAGGTATGTCCCCAGTGAAAAAACATGAAAAATCTTAAGAGATGAAGATCACATTGTGTCTACATGAGCATCATTTGAAGATTAAGTGTTTCTTCTGAGACCCCTTTTTAATCTCATCCATTTTCATCTACTAGGAAAAATCCCTCCTACAGATGGTTCCCTTGGATGAAGGTGCCAGTGAGAGACCCCTTCAGGTCCCCAAGGAGATCTGGCTTTTAGTAGATCACTTATTCAGATATGCCTGTCACCAGGTAAGTAAGAGTAGACCTTCCTTGCAACTTCAGAATGTGTGCAAGTCCTGTAAGAAATTATATTTCGCACCAGCATAATGCTCATAACTTGCCTGAGCAACCTCCACAGCAGCACTGTCAGATTAGCTGGGGAGATGGAAGCATCCCTATTCAGATGTGACAGTTGAAGCCTGCGAGCTAAGTGATTTACCTAAGACCATGGTCTAAGTGTACTGACAGAGCCAGGACCAGGACTGAGAATACCTCTCTCCTGGCTCTGCACTCTCCTGGACAGCCGAGGACCTGAGTCTATAATGCTGTCATAGAGTCATTACAGGTTTTAAATCCCAAGCAAACTTCAAGTCAGTTTCTTTACTTTGTTCTTAACATTCCTTTTAAATCCCACCAAAAACACTAGCTACTCTCAACCCATTCACCCAAACAAGAGAACTTCCTTGAACCAAAATGAAAGGTAGTATTTTCTTACCTACTGAATGAAGAGTAATATAACTTGAATGCAGGGTTTAGCACAAATATGCATTTATTCTTTTTCCAAAGTTCAGTAGTGTCAGTATTTCAACATGATTATGCTGTTAGCATTCTGCTTTCTTGTCTAGAAGCTTGCAGTGGAATACCTGCTTTCCTGATCCAGCCGTCTGTCTCCCTGCCTTATCATAAATAAGCAAAAGCTGCTGAAGACCATTTTCTTACTTAAAATGTTACATGGATTACAGAGCTGATATAGGGGAAAGTGTTATTTTCATACCTCCACAGCTCCCTTAAACCCTGAGCAATCTTCAGAACCTAAGTGGTGATTTATCTTGCCTTATTGCCTTGTTGCCATTCTGACTTCTATGGTAGGAGGACCTGTTCCAAACCCCTGGAATGCAGGAAGAGTTACAGCAGATTATCGACTGTCTGGATACCAGCATCCCTGAGACAATCCGTATCCTTTCGGCCCAGGGTTTCGAAATCTGGATTGGTACTTGACCAAACTCTTCTTTCCATCTACATTTGATTTTTATTTGTATATTTATTTTCTTTGCAATTGTATTTTATTATAAGGTAAGCACTGACTATCCAGTTTCTCAGTTCCTTTCAGGAACTTTTGGCCTCTCTTGTCAAGCTGTTATTACTAAGAAATCAAAGGGTAGGTGACGATGATTAATAAGCTTGGAGCCTAGGAGCCGTAGCACTGGTACTGTTCTCCTTCAGCAATCAGCCACCCTCCCCGCACATATACTGCCATTATGACAGAAGGATGGAAACCACTGGCAACTAGTTTAGAGGCCTGATCCAGCAGGAACTGTCCTTCTGCAGGCTTTATTCCCCTGAGTCTGAAGTTGGACCAACCTCACAAAGGACTTTGACCAATTGTGTAACAACTCCGCTTCAGAGGACCTAGACCAATACAACAGCAAACCCCGGTTAGGATCATTGTGCCCTGAATAAAAGAAAAAAGCCCTCCCTGCAGGAAAGGAGCCAGTCAAATGCGTGGCCTTTCTTCTGGAGCCCCTTTTCCTTGACATAAGGTGATTCAGCTGGCAGTAATCACTCTGTGGCTGAAGCACTGCTCATTTTCCTGGAAGCCTTGCCGGAGCCAGTCATCTGTTACGAGCTGTATCAGCGATGTCTTGACTCTGCTCATGATCCTCGGATCTGCCGACAGGTGAGTTTTACTAATCTGAGGATGTGTCTGGGGCAGGTTCTCCCATAGAGAAATCATCAGTTTTACAAAGCCAGATAGCCAGCCAGCTATGTAGTAGGATAGATCTACGTCTGTCAGGACACAAGTATTGAGAGTTGAGCCCCTCAGGTTCTAGGCTATATTATTTCCTGTTACATTTGTCACCTTTTTCCAGTCGACCCATTTCTGTTTAGAGAGAACATAGTGGGGTGGATACCTCTACCCTGAGGGACTGGTGAAGCTACCTGTACACGCAGCTCTGGCTGACATTATCAGAAAGGGTGGGTAACATTTGGGAGCCACCTTCTTTTTTCTTCTTGGTGTGTTTTTAATCTTGAAATGATCTTGATGCACAATAGCTGAGACTACTTGCAAATCAGACTAGTGAGTACTGAGAGGCAATCCTATTTATGCTAAATGACATAGTAGAAGAAGCCACTCTCCTGGGCAAATGCCTCAGCTGCCTAATGGCAGAAAGAGGAGACGAACAGATTGAGACCTACCTGCTTATTTTATTTTATTTTTATTATTTTATTTCATTTGTACCTTCTTGTGAGGCTGTGTGTGTGTGTGTGTGTGTGTGTGTGTTTGTATGAGTCTGTGATGTGTGCATGGCCTGGTCAGTGAGTAGACGGGGACTAAACAATATGACCATTCTTTCTTCAGAGTTACAATTGGCAAGTATTATGTCAGTCATGAGTAAGTAATAGAGGGTAGTGATGGATGAATGGGGCCAGAAAAGTTAGGATTATAAATTACTTTTATGGCAGCTGTAAGTTCTTCTTACTTCTCTTTTCTTCACTGTCCATCTTTAAAAAACAGGTTATTTCCCAGCTTCCAAGATGCCATAGAAATGTTTTCCGTTACTTGATGGCATTCCTTCGCGAACTCCTAAAGTTCTCTGAATACAACAACGTCAGCGCTACCATGATCGGTAAGGGTACTTCATAGGAATGGCTACACAGGGGTGTTTGTGGAGGGCGATCTGCATGTATTGTATACAATGTATAGCTTATCAGACGTTCAGGCATGTAGCAGACGCTTTCCTCCTCCTATCCTTCTCTGGCTGCACCAACCCTGAGTGTTTGCTGAGATCATGTCTGACAGGTCCTCTTTTTATTCTCTTGCCCTCTAGCTACTCTCTTCACTAGTCTTCTCCTAAGGCCTCCTCCCAACCTCATGGCAAGACAGACATCAAGTGACCGCCAGCGTGCCATCCAGTTCCTCCTGGGCTTTCTGCTTGGGAGCGATGAAGACTAAGTCTTTTCTTCTCTCAGATTCTAGAGGAGGAAGATCTTGGGCTCCAAGTATTTCAGAATGATTGGAAAAGTCATGCCACAGGAAGGGTCTGTTGTGGAATCTCAAGTTCTGTTAATATTGCAAAAGGAAGAGTTTCCTAATCCCTCCTTAACCATATCCTACACAGCAAAATACTTTTAGACTTATATTGCCAAGCCAAAGTTACCATATTTTGGTGTTTTTGTTTTCTCTTTATAAGGCAAAGAAGTATTTATACTCTTGTACCTAAGGATGTGTTTGTTGCCTCCTGCCAGGTTGTCAAAACTGTCCTTAGTACCTTAGGCCTAGATTCTGAGATTTTCCCGTTCTAGGCCTAAAAGCATTACTTTGCTATAGCTCAAGACTTGTCTACAGTCCTTTGTATAAAGCACTTTTGACCCACTTCCTTCATATATCACTCCTTTGCACTGCCCTTCACTCAGTCTATCACTTTGAAGGAATCCTGGGTAAGACTTTGGCTCCTTGGGTGTCCGCAACAGTGAATTCACTGTCCACATGTGGTTGTTACACACAGTTGTGCATTTCTACTACAGTGGCATCTATGTCACTGTAACATTGGCCTTTTCCTGGATCTACTCTAGGTGGAACCATATTCTCTTGTCTCAGATCACAGTTAGTAATCTAACTTTAGGGACTATAGAGATAACATCTCATCAGTGTAAGAGAATCACAATTAAAATGGAAGCACATTGAGTATTTTAAGAGTACAAGTATTCATTTTTGACAGATCCTGCTTCCTGCTCTCCCTTTGTATTATTACTTACATTTTACATGAGGATCAATGCTGGGTAGTAGGAGACCTATCCCCTACTTAGAAGTCCACCTTCAAAGCAACACACCACAGTAAACAAGGGAGTCTGTGTACTTCAAGCAAGCCCCTTTGGAATTATTGCACCTCCCTCGGCAAGAGTGTTGAGGATGACTGTCAGAACCAGAACCCCTTCTCCAATCTTCTGAAGTACCAAGGGGCAGATATTCCCTCCTCCCTCAGCAGGGCTGACTCTGGGCCCCACGTCCGGCTAATTCAAGTAAAGGATACAGAGATTCCCCTTGGCCCCCGGTCACTGTGTCCAGTGCTGCGTAAGAGAGCCTGACAAGTGGGACCAACTACACACCATACCTCTCCCACTCAAGACGACCCTCTGAGCTTTTCATTTGTTCAAGCTTTGTGGGACAGCCTTTTTAAAAAAATAATCTATTGGTTGACAAAGAAGCCGCCAGCCACTGACTGCAAAACTGGCTTCCCCTGGTTTTCTTTCATTAAAGCCACCCCAAGTTGAGTAATTTTTGTGTTAACAGAAGGTACCAGGAGCATCATGTACAGACTCTATGTGCAGTCTTAGGACTCTTCTAGCTCACCCAAGGAGAGGGCCAGGGGCTACTCCACTCTACCATTGAATGGTTCTGCAGTTCCCCTGTCTCTTGAAAGTTGAGTTCCCTGGGGAAGAAAAGGTATGTATCTTGTGATTTACTGTTTAAGTCTTTTCCTGATTGGGGGTTAGAGAAATAGAATAGTAATCAAATTATGTATGCCAAGTAGCTGAGGACCTGCTAGATCAGGAGCTGGGTAGTGAACTTAGCTAATGGAAGATGGAGTGCAGAAGTTTTGTATCGCTTAGGCCGGACAGTGTTTATGGAAAGAGGAAGGAGATAGGAGCTGCGGCAAGGTTGTAACACAGAAAATGCCTTTCCTGGGCGCGTTTTCTAGTATCTTGACAACTGGATGTCTTGAGTGACCAAAGGCATGATTAGTAAAGCCCTGTGCAGCATGCACACCGTGCCCTCTCTTACTTTCTCAAGTCATAGCACTAAGTTGGTTTACTGCCTCAGCCTTTGGCCCAGCTCATCTTGGGATATATACAGGGTGGAGGGTTTTAGACCTCCCATCTCTAGTTAGGGGAGACAAGACAGAAACCAGACATAAAACATCTGCTTACCTACCATACCTGCCCCAACACCCCAGTCACTAATTCCTGCATCTTCCAAGGTACTGTTTCATAGTTCCTCTGAATTAAGGATTTCAGATCTAGTTGGTAGGAGTGGAGGCCTTTACACCTACCATTTTAGAGAATTGGTTCAGACCCATGGGGTGACATTGCATTAGTCTGTCTTTTACCATTTTCTGATTCTTATTCTGTGATTGTTTGTTATATTTCCCAGAAACGTCTTGGTCACTAAGCAAAGCTGCTAGTGGGATTCTGTATTTCGTGTCATCTTTTTTATTATAATTTATTGCAAATTTTTTTCTGAATAAATATATGTTGTGTGAAAAGTCAGTGTGATCTTCCTAAGAGCTAAGGAAGGAGTTTATGTCACTGGATGCTGCTTAACTTTGCAGCATGGAGTCCCCATCAGCTGTGCCTGTATTGTCATCACCTACCTTACCGGGAAATATCGTATGAATTCTCAGGGTGGAGGCACGTATCAGGGGTGGAGCACTATGTACAAAGCCTTGGGTTTGATCCTCAGGACTAAAAAAGAATATTCAGGGTATTTTCCCTCATAAATGAGAAGTCGTATATTTTCAGAGGCTAATGAAATAATCACACTATGAAAATAGGCAACCCAAGTACTTTTATTTTAATGCAAAAGGTCGAGGCAGCAGAATAATTTCATTAAAGGAAAGGATGCTGATTTTTTTGTTGTTGTTTGATTGTTTTTGAGACTGACTTGATACATTGCCCAAGGATGGCCGTGAGCTCCTGGGCTTAAGTAATACTCCAGTCTCAGCCTCCCCAGTAGCTGGGACTACAGGCACACACCATTGCACCTGGCTGGATGTTGGTGCTTTATGCATATAAATGTCACACTTTGTCAGATTCATGATCCCTTCAGCTGCAGAAATCTGACAAACCCTGACACACACATTTGGGGAGGACCCATCTGTAATTACTCTGTTTTCACATAATCCATTTTGCAACTTTTGAAAACCGGTTTTGAACTTTTATTACCTCTTAGGATGAGGAGTACCTAAGTGTACTTTGTGGGGAGAGGCTCTAATTCGAACTCAGTAACACTTTGAGAGGGTACCTCTGATTGGAGCAGGGTCCTTTTGTTCCCCAATCAATCTCTATTATGAACTTGTGGATTTTGATTCCATTCTCTATGAGATTAAGGAGGCCTCAGCTGGAGGTTTCTTCTCAACCAGGGTGCTCTTCCAGTTCCTTCCAGCTATGAGCTTGACTCTGATGAATGTGCTGACTCAGTGTTGTCAGGAATAGTTTTTCTATCTCCACCCAGAGGCTTGGCAGAAGTAAGTGTTTCCGTCTGAGCATGACCTCTCCCACACCCCCACTCATGGAGACTGACACCAGCAGTTTTTACATTGCAGCAGACACAGTGGCCATCCTTTACTGAAGTTAGGAAAATGCACCCCCAGCTTCTGGGCTTCTGGTACAGCAAGCCCATTAGGACTTTCTGGATTGCAAAGCAAATTGAAGAATTGGCTCTTGGTATTGTCTAATAATCCAAAGCCACACACTGCAAGTGTGGAATCAGGAAATGTTTGGGAGAGCCATTCCTTGACTTCCTGTCGCAGGATCCTGGCTGACTTTCCCTAGACCAGCCATGTGTGCTTCCATAGTTCTCTTCCTGTCTTGCTGACCCTTCACATGCCTGCTCCATGACGACTGCGGAGACAGGGAACTGGAATTGTTCTTTACATAGGCTCCAACAGACAAAACTGCCTGAGTTCAGATCCCAGCTCTCCCACTTCCTAGATGTATGACATTGGACAAAAGTTAGTATGCCTTAATTTCTATATCTTTCCCCAGCTTTACTGAGATATAATTGATAAAAATTATGTATGTTTAAGGTATATCCACATCTTGGTCCATTTTGTGTTTGCTGTAACAAAACACGTGAGACTTGACACAGAGAAGAAGTTTACTTAGCTCAGTTTAAAAGCATCGAGCCTGGACTGGCCATGGTGGCCCAGGCCTGTAATCCCAGTACTTGGGAGGCTGAGGCAGGAAAATCACTACAAGTTCAAGACCAGCCTGGGCTACATAATAAGACCTTGTCTCAAAAAAACAAAAAAAAAAAAGAAAAGAAAAGCATGGGGCTATCATTTGCTCGCATCTGGTGATTACCTGCTGCCTATACCACAACACAGTAGATGTCATCATGGCTGGAGCACTGTGAGAGGAAGAAATCACACAGCAACCCAAGAAGCAAGAGATCGAGGGGAAGACCCTATTTTTGTAACAACCCTTGTTATGGGAACTCAAGTCCCTTGAGAACTATAATAATCCCTTCTGACAGCATCATAGCCAGTAATCCAAACATTTTCTACTGGGCTCACCTCTTAAAGGTTCCCACTACCCCAGCATTGCCACACTGGGAACCAAGCTTCCTTCCCAGCACATCAAAATGTTTCTAGTTTCACCTTATTCTTCCCCTTTCCCACTCATCTCAGAAATAAATGGTCCTCTTCCCTGCTGAAATCAACTGTTCCACCTACACTTTTCATCCCTTTGCCTCCCACCCTCTCCAGACTTTCCCTATCAACCATCAGCAGTCCTCTTGCATCTTCAATATCAGTCATTCATTTGGCAAGTACTTGTGGAGTCCCTCGTCCATGCCCAGCACTGTTGAAGAGTCTGGAGATACGAAAGTAAGACAAGACAAATCATGGGAAGGAGCCTACACTGCAGAAGCCAGACTCCTGGGATAGGCTCCCTACATACTCTGCCTCCCACCTAGAAGAGGACATCCAGTGTGGGAGATAACCACAGCTAAGGTCTCAGGGAAGCCTAGACTGCCACCAGAGAAAAGGAAGAGACAGCAACACAAAAACAGACAATCCCTCCCCCCATCATCTGCCCAAACTCAGTGAACACTGTGTCACTGAAGGATCCTGGCCAGTGCCCACCATTCAGCATCGAGGAAAGCCCCCCACCCCAGGCACAGAAAGACTGAACTACAGGAGTTGTGAGTGGCACAAGTCTCCCAGGCAAGGAGCCACACATCATACCCTGAGACATGGGGGAGGAGGAGAGATTCAGCAGGGCCAGAGCAGGCAAACTCCGACTGTTTCCCCAAACACCAGAAAGATCTGAGACAGCATGATAGCCTGCCCATCCCCCAGGCACCAGCCCCCGCCCCACACAGGGAAAGGAGGCCCTCTGCTGACCCTGGGAACTGCGCCAAGTTCCGCAGGTCCAAAAGCAGATCTCTTGAGACAAAGACCAGAGACAGATAAAGGTCTGAGGCTGAAAGGACAGAAACAGCCACTGGGGCAGAGGGCTTCTGGTGATGATAATGAACAGAAGGCCCCTGGAGGGAGAGCATGGTGATGACTCTAGGATTTGCTCTGCAGTGAAGGGAATGGAAGTCAGAGGTCCCTGGCGGAAGGTGGGACAGAGAAATGTTAAGCAAACTACACTACATCCTCTTCTTCCCAAGTTAAATGTGGTTATTGGTTCTTGGGACAGAGACAAAGGTCTGTAGTTAGCCATGCCCTAAGCATGGCTTGCAGAAAGGAAATGGGTCCAGAGAGACCAACAGCCCTTACCACTCCCAGACAAGCAGACTACAAGGGAGAAACTAGCTTAGAGGCCTGCAGTCAGCCTGAGACCATACCACAAAGGAAATTGTGCTCCCTGTGTAAGAGCTTTTTACTTTGTTTCCTTGCTTGTTCTGTGCTTGCTTGCTTTCTCCAGCTCTTGCTTCTTTATTAATTTTTTATTTTGCTTTCTATTTTTTAAGTTTTTTCCTTTACTTGATCTTTTTTCTCTTTTTAACCTTCCTTCCTCCCTATTCATTTTTCCTCAGTATTCCTGATTTTCTGTATACCCTTATCTTCCTTCTCTTTCTCTCCACCTTTTATGTGACATATATAGCACCTGTATATGTGCAAGAGAGAGTAAGAATTGACTAGTGCTTTCACTTAAGTGGTACCATTCATGACCATATCCAGGTAAACCTTAACAGAATTGTGCTTAGAGGACCCAAGCAGGGCCAGGGATTTAGCTCAGTGGCCCAATTGCCTGCCTGACAAGCGCAAGGTCCTAAGTTTGATTCCCAGTACCAAAAAAAATAAAAAATCATACCAAAATAGAGGACCCAAGCAAAACTAGCAACAAATGCTAGGTGTGGTAGCACATGCTTGTAAACTCAGCACTTGGGAGGCTGAGGCAGGAGGACTGCTGCGAGTTTGAGGTCAGCCTGGACTACAGAGTGAGACTCTGTTTCTAAACAACAACAAAACCACCTAACTATAAATATATTAACAGATTCTGACAACCTCTCAGCTTCCTTCAATCTCTGATTACACTCAGTCCTGTCTGCATCCTTCCTCCCACTTCCATAAATATTCTCTCAAACTCCCTCAATATTAGCCCTTTACTCCAATGGTAAAAGTAATTTCAACAGAGCCTGACCTGTCTGGTTTTCACCTATTGGCACTTCTCTTATCTCCCTCTCTTCTTCCTGACTTGCCCCATCTTTTTCTCCTTTCCTTCCCTCTCCCTCTATATTGCAGCCTAAACACTAATAGCAGTACAATATAGTCTGTAAGGCAAATTGATAAAAGGGCAAAATTGTCAAAATAAGTTTTGATGTTCAGGATTGATGTTGGATCTGTGGACACTGTTAATATTCAGTAGGAACTCTATCCTTATAGTACAGTAACAGGGTCCAACTCAATTAAACTGAACAGATTGAAGTGGTAGAAAATACCTCTTGACAAATAAAGCTAAGATGATGTCACTGGAAAATGGAACCTAAAGAGATCTCCATGCCAACAACAAAGTCTCTTCATTCTATTTGACTTCAACCCCCAGTGCGCACACACACACACACATGCATGTGCATGCACACACACACACACAGATGGGAACATGAAAAATGCCTCCAAAGACTCCCAATTCCCCCAAAGCAGATCCAGAGGGCACCAATGAAGATGTACACAAATACCAAGTAGCTGAACTGTATCAAATGATTAAAGAGAAGGCAAAGAAACTCAGCAAGCTCAACAATGATATAAGCAAACATAGTGGAATAATTAACAAACTGACCAATGTGGTTATTGAAGAATAAACTACAAAATAGAAGACCTAACTAAAACCATTCAAAACATGGTGACATATTTACTAAAGAAATGGAGTACACTGAAAGGTGCCAAACAAATCCTGGAGATAAAGAATTATATTGAATATACAAACAGCAAAGTTGATCGATGTGAGGAAAGTGTCAGACCTTGACGACAAACCAAAAGCATGGGACCACATACTTAGAGATGCTTTAAAACAACAGAAGCCAGGCATAGTAGTGCACCCCTGTAATCCCAGCACCCAGGAGCCTGAGGTAGGAGGATTGCTGCATGTTTGAGGTCAGCCTGGGCTATAAAGTGAATTCAAGGCCAGGTTGAACTGCATAGTGAGACCCTGTCTCAAAAAGACAAAACAAAAACAAAACAAAAAAAAGCAAGAGAGTAGAGAAAACTGATTCAACAGTTACTAGAAGAGGCTAAGAAAACTAATCTAACACCAATTGGAGTTAGAGAAAAATTAGAGGGCAGAACACATAGAATAAGAAATATATTTACAGAAATCATACCAGAAAACTTTCGAAGTATGGGGAATAAAATCAATATACAGGTAGGCAAGGCATATAGAACACCATATAAGAGAAGAAACTCCCCATGACACATTATAGTCAAAATCCCAGACATCAAAACAAGGACAGAATCTCAAAAAATCTTATAAAGGTAAGCCCATTAAAACTACAGTAGACTTTTCAACATAAACTTTAAAGGCCAGGAGGGCATGGAGCCAAGTGTTTCAAACCCTAGCATACAACAGCTTTAGACCCAGACTAATATAGCCTGCAAAACTGATGGAGAAATAAGAAAACCTGCATGACAAAGAACACCACAAGTAATTCATGACCACCAAACTAGCACCCCTAAAATTTCTCGAGGTTATCCTAAAGTCTGACTGAGTGAATACAACCAGCAGGGTGGCCAGTTAAACAAAAAGAGAAAAATAAAGGAATCAACATCAGAAAAATAATATGATGACAGGAATAGGTCAATGCCTTTCAATAACTCTCAATTGGCCCCAGCTCCTCAATTAAAACACACAGATCGGCAGACTGAATGGGAGGACCATTTGCTACATAGAAGAAACACATCTAATCCAAAAAGAAATTCATAGACTACATAATAAAGGATGGAAAGTGACTTTCCATGCATCAAGACTATGAAAGCAAGGAGGTGGAGTGATCACTATATATAAGATCACTATGTTTAACTTAAAACTGAGCATGAAAAGCAAGTAAGGTTACTATACATTAATTAAGAGAATAATTCAATAGGAAGAGAAAACAATTTTAAATACATTTATACATGAAATACCAGTGCACCCAACTTCTTAAACTACTGGAGATAAAAGATCAAAGAAACACTAACACAGTCACAGTGGGGGACTCTCAATATTCCACTCTCATAAATAGACAGATCAGCTAGACAAAAAAAATCCAGAAAGAAACATCAGAGCAGAACCACACCTTCCAACATATGGAAGTAGAAGTTATCTATAGTGTTCTACCCTCCTACAACAGAATGCACATTCTTCTCAGCAGCACACAGAACTTTCTCCAAAATAGAACACATGATCTATAAAGCTTGCTGATATAAGTACAAAAGAAAATTATCTAATATGTATGATCAGATCATAATGCACTAAAAGGAGAAATTAGTGGCAAAAAATATGGAGATTTTGGGCTGGGGATACAGCTCAGCTACACAGCACCTGCCTGGCAAGCACAAGGTCATGAGTTTGATTCCCAATACCAAAAATAAATAAATTTTACAAACCCCTGGATATTAAATAACACTCATGAATACTTAGTGGATCACAAAGAAATCAAGAAAGAGATTAAATAATTCCTAGAATCAAATGATAATACCTATACAACATACCAGAACCTCTGGGACACAAGAAGGAACTTTTATTCCTGTGAATGCCCACATTAGAAAAACAGTAAGCTCAAATAAACAACCTAATTATGCACCCTAAGGTACCAGAAAAATGAAAACAGGGTAAACCTAAAGGTAGTACAAGGAAGAAAATTATATAGATCAGAGCAGAAATTAGTGAAATTGAGACTGAAAAAAATACAAAGAATCAGTGAATCAAAGAGCTTGTTCTCCAAAAGAATAAAAGATAGACAAATGTTAGCCAAAGCTATGAAATGAAGGAAAAAAAGACCCATACCCATGCAATTAGAAATGAAAAAAGTGAAATCACAACAATGGACATTGCCAAAATCCAGAAGGTCATTAGTAACTACTGTCAAAACTTGTACTTGGACAAATTGGAAAATCTAGAAGAAATAGATTCCTAGACACATATGAATTACCAAAACTGAACCAAGAATATATAAACACCCTGAACAATCCAATAACAGGCAATGAAGTTATTAAAAACCTATCAAGTAGGAAAATCCCAGAATCAAATGGATTCACCACTGAATTCTATAAGAACTTCTGGGAAGATGTAATACCAATACTCCTCAAACTCTTTAATGAAATTGAAAGGTAAGGAATACTGCCAAACTTCTTCCTGGAAGCTAGCATTACCCTGATTCGAAAGCCAGACAAGGACCCACCTGAAAAAAGAACAACAGGTCAACCTCTTTAATGAACATAAAAGTCCTCAGCAAGATACTGGCAAAACAATATGCAGCAAATCACCAAAAGATCATATAACTAAGTAGGCTTCATCTTAGGAAAGCAAGCGTATTTCAAATATGCAAATCAATAAGTGTAATAACCCACATAAGCAGAAGCAAGAACAAAAATCACATGACTGTATAATAGATGCACAAAAAGCCTTTCACAAAATCCAACATCATTAATGATTTTTAAAAAGCCTTGAAGAAAATATAGACAGACCTTCTTATCTCAATCTGATAAAAGTCACTTATGACAGACCTACTGCCCACATCATATGAAAAAGGAAAAAGTTGAAAGCTTTTCCTGTAAAATCAGGAACAAGACAAGGATGTCTACTGTTACCACTCCTGTACAACATAGTACTCAAAACTTTAACCAGTGCAGTCAGGCAAGAAAAGGAAATGAAAGTGATACATTTGGAAAGAAAGAAGTCAAAGTTTCACTATTTGCAGTTGACATGTTACTTTTCATAGAAGACACAAAAAATTCCACCAAAAGACTCCTGGGATTAATATCCAAATTCAACAGTATAGCAGGATAAAAAATCAATAGTGTTCCCATAATAGCTAAATCCTGGACATAAGACAGGAAAAAAAGAGACAGGAAGAGTGGCTGAGGGAGGAAGAATGTGAAAAGGATGAAAGGAAGAGGTGAGGAATGAAATGAAGAAAGGTAGGAGAAAATGGAGGGAGGAAAAGAAGGGAGTGGGAGAAAAAGTAGGATGAGACAACAAAGGAAAGGGGGCAAGATCAATACATTCACGGTCTCCTCCACCTGGCCCCCTCCTTGCCACTGCCCACTTCTCATGCCCCATGGAATTCGAACCTTCATTACCTCAGGCCTAGGGTAATATGGTAATTTCTTTGATGTTATTCCCCTACTCCAAACCCCTCTGGGCCCTAGTCCCATTTACCACAGAAGTTGCAGTTCTTCAAGTTGGCATTCAAGTTCTCCTTAGTCTCTTCCACCCACTTCTGTGACTGACTTTCTCACTCTCAACCTCCTCATGCCTCCTCCTTCCCTAAACTAATGCGCAGTGGGCTTTGGTTCAGTGTATAGCAACCTCTTGAAACCCTGTAGCCCCTACCTCTCTTCCAGTCCAAACATTATCGAACCATGTCACTTCCTCCAAACAATTTTTTCCCGTGACTGCTACCTCTCCTGAATTACTACAGCCTTCCCTTTGTACAGCTGTGTTAACATACCACACACTAGAGTATTGTTGCCCCTTTGAAACTGAAACCTTCAAGAGAATGGAAACCAAAGTAAACACATTCTGTGTTTCCCCATGATGCCTTGCAGAAGGTAAGTGCTCAACGATATTTGGTTAACAAATAGAGACTACCCCTCAAAGCATGTTGAAATGTGTTTTCAATTAGTTATTCATTCTGAGCTCTGTTAACTTCAGAGAAGTTTGTGTATGAGAGGCAGAGAGAAGATAGATATCTTGTAGAGAGAATTGTGAATTTCTGTGATATATGTTAACATATTCCAAAAACATAATAGTTTTTATTAGCAACACAATACTATTAATATTTTATGGTTTTATAGGTACAAAGGGTGCCTTGTTGGATTTGCTTTTGCAAAGTAATTCTCAAAATTCCTTAAAAATTAAAAATAGAACTATCATATGTTCCAGCAATCATACTTCTAGGTATATATCCAAAAGAATTGAAAGAAAGATCTTTAAGATATATTTGTACACTCATGTTCATAGCAGCATTATTCCCAAAAACTAGAAAGTGGAAGGAAGTCAAGTGTCCAAGAATGAATGGTCTTATTTATTTTTTCCAGCCTTAAGAAGGAAATGCTGACACATGCTACAACATGGATGACCCCTGAGGACATTAGCCAGTTTACTGGTTTATATCTAGATGTCCCTCTCAAACCTCACACCTTCCTAGGTGGGGCTTTGGGGAGGTGATTGGACAATGGGGGCTTAGATCTGGAAGGACATGGGGCCTGCATTCTATAGTAGGAGAACAGGTTTGATGGATCTGGGTTTCAGAGGTGACTGCATCTGAGGGTGATGGCATTGAGCCTAGTAGTCTGCTTGAGTCCCTACCCTGATGCTTACATCCAGAGAAGACCAGTGGTCTGATTCCTTTTGCATGTACCACCTAAGTGGGATATATTTCAGCTTGGATGGTTGCCATAAACTAGGGTTTAAAGTTGAGGAGACCTCTTGAACATACAGATCATCACACAAACCACAGGCTATAAAGAAAGGCAGAGAAGTCTGTGACTTCCTGGATTCTAAAGACTGTAGGTCCTGAAAGAAAACCACTCATTTGGAAATTCATAGGAATGTTTTGTTTTGTTTTTCTTGTAACCCAATCTTTTTCCAACTCTACCAGGTTTTTGGTTTTTTTTTTGTTTTTTGTTTTTTTTTGTTTTTTTTCTGGTGGTGTTGAGAATTTTATCTCCCATTTTTCTCTCCCCTGTTTATTATTATTATCTTTGTTTGTTTGATTAGGTGCTTTTTTTTCTCTTCTGTCTTTTCTCACTCCCTTTTAATTAGATCCCTTATTATTTTTCTTTTTTCCTTTAGTTTACTGTCTATGTTTTATTATTTATCCTTTTCCTTGGTGGTTTTTTGTTACTTTTATCTAATACTACTAATTTCCTTTTACTCTTTAATATGATCCTTTATTTCAATTTTATCACCTTATTCCCAACTTCCATTGCTTGATTTTTCAAACTCTACTTTTTTCATACTCCCATTCCCTGCTGCTTTTATCCTTAGAAGTATAATCATTAAGCTTCATGAATCTATAGGTAGTTAACTATATCTTACTATGGTTAAACACAGTTCTATTGTTAATAGAGGTGACATTGTTCCATTGAATAGATAGTTAATGTAGATCAATATTTGGTTTGTTTTAGAGGTTATACCATAAAAATAGATCTCATCGATGGTTAAGGGTAGTATATTATTGGTTCTTAAGGTTTGTCAATATTCAGTTTGTACGTGATGCTAGTACTGATTTTGCTTTTAGCCAAGGTTACTGCTTCAGTTACTTTTTGTACTTGCTGAGACAAAAATACCTGCTGCTGAAAGTTAAGGAAAAAAGGTTTATTTGGCTCACAGTTTGTAGAGGTTTCAGTTCATAATTGGCTGGCATCAAGGCAGGGAGGCAAGACAGCGGGGCATCACAAAGGAGAAACAATTCATGATAGGCAGAAGGCAGCAAGCAGCAAGCTACAAATGACAAGTAGTGACCCTATTTCTGTCCCTTATATCTTAACCAGGCTACCGACCCTCAGGGTAGATAGCACTCATATCCAGGATGGGGCAGCCTTAATTCTAGCATCGTATCATGAATCAATCCCAGCATCACATCCTTGATCCCAGGAGTACACACTCTAGATTCAACCACCTCCAACAAGTTTTACCTATGACCACATGAGGCTTTGGAGGGACATCTAGATATAAGCTATAACACTGGCATAGTTGTTGTCAATTAGTTTTCTCTGTACACCAGTATCTGGATTACCTGGGGGTCATAAAAAATACTGCAGCCCATTCCTAAAAAACTGGGAACCAGAACAATTAAGCTGAAACCTCTCTTCCCAAATATATGGAGGTATTTGGATCCTGGAACAGAGGCAAAGGCCAAGATTTAGATGCCCTTAGAGGACATCTCTGAAAAGACATAAACTAAAGATGTCTCCATACTAGCAACAAAGCTACCCACTACAATCAACCCACAAGCCTCTCAGTACCAAAACCAAACAAATGAAAAATAGAAATATGAGAAAACAAGGAAATAGAATTCCTCCCAAAGCCTAACTTCTCCCAAACCAATCCAGGGGTCATCTAGGGAGAAGAAGTCAAAAGCCACATGGCCAAAATATCTGAAAGGATAACAGTGAAAGTAAAATAAAATAAAATGAAATGAAATAAAAATTAAAAAACAGGCCCATAGGCACCTGGCAAATTGAAAGCACATACAACTAAAGAAATAATTATCCTAAGGAAACAGATAACCACTGAGTCTAGAAAAGATGCTAATAAAAAAACTAGAGGTTCTAAAGAAAGAGATGCATACCATGAATGCCCAGTGTAGAAAAGAGTTGGTGTCCATAAAAAGTTTCAAACAGAAATACGAAATACTAAAAATTCTATGAAAGTATGGGCAGCACAAGTGACCACTATGAGGACAGGGTGTCAGACCTAGAACAAAGGAGTGTGCCTGGTGATCGATTAATGAGTACTACCTTAAAAATAACAAGATAATATGAAAAATGGATCCAATGACTGCTAGATAATGCAAAAAAGACTAACCTAAGATTAATTAGAATTACTTAAAAATCAGAAGGTAACACAAAAGGCAGAAAAAACTGTTTATAAAACTAATACAAAACTTTACAAACATGGGAAAACAGTTTAACACACTGATAAGGGAGGCATATAGAACCTTAAATAGCCATGATCAGAAAAGAACCACTCCAATACACATCATAGTCAAAATACCAAAAACCCAACACAAGAATCTTAAAAGCTGTTCAAAAAAAGCAATGAATCACTTTAAAGAAACCAATCAGAATTATAGCAAACTTCTCAACACAAAACTTAAAGGCAAGGACAGCTTGGTATAAAGTGTTTCAAGTCCCAAAAGAATGCAAATGCCAACACAGATTGATATATCCTGTAAAATTATCTTTTAAAATTGATGGAGAAATAAGACACATCCATGATAAAGAGGAGAAAAAGAAATTTATGATTAGCAAATTAGCAGCACAAAAACTTCTTAAGAATATCTTGAAAAGAGATAATGAAGCTAATAATGCTAAAACGTCCAGGCAGGGTGAGCAATAGAGTAGAAGAGAAAAAAAGGGAATCAGTAACAGAAAACTAATACAATGACAGGAATTAAGTAGATAATACCTATAATTATCAATGTGAATGGTCTCAGTTGAAAAATCAAAAGCACAAATTAGCTGGATGAATCAAGAAACAAAATTCAGCTTTATGCTGTATACAAGTAAAACATTTATCCCCAAAAGAAATTTATACACTCAAAATCAGAGGATGGAAAACAGTATTCCATGTAGCAGGAACCCAAAAACAAGCAGGAGTAGCTATCCTATTTTCAAAGTAGGTTTTAAGCCAAAACTGATCAGAAGAGGCCAAAAAGGACACCAAATATTGATTTAGGGAGCTATTCAACACAAAGAGATAACAAGTGTAAATATGTATGCACCAAACAATGATGCACACAAATTCGTAAAACAAACACTACTGCACATAAAAGCTTAGATGAACATCAGTACAATTATAATGGGGGACTGTGGCACTCCACTTTCACAAATACACAGATCAACTAAACAGAGAAATGTAAAGAAAAGTCAGAGTTGAACAAAATCTTCAAATAAATGGACTTCATAGATATATACAGCAACAAGAGAATACAAATTCATTTCAGCTGCACATGGAAATTTCTCCAAAATAGATCACATACTAGCCCACTTATGGGCTAGTAAGTAAATGCAAAACAATCAAAATTATCCAGTGCATATTATCAGATCATAGTGCAATGAAACTAGAAAGCAAAGGAAAAAGAACAGAAATTATCCAAACACATGGAAATTAAACAACACATTCTTGAATAATCAATGAGTCACAGAAGATATTAAGGATGAAATAAAATAGTTCCTAGAAGTAAATGATAATGCCAGTGCAACATACCAGAATTTATGTGACACAGTGAAAGCAGTCCTGGTAGGGAAGTTTACAGCTGTGAATGCCCACATCAGAAACACAGAATGAGCCCAAATAGACAACATAATGGTGCACCTCAGGGTTCTAAAAAAACAAGACAATTCAAATCCAGACCTAGTACAGGGAAGGAAATTTATAATGAGCAGAGCAGAAATCAATGAAATGGAGACAAAAAAATAAAATAATCAATAAAAATAATAGCTGGTTATTTTAAAGAATAAGCAAAATAGACAGATCCTTAGCCAGTCTTACTAAGAAAAAAGAAAAGAAAGAAAGAAAGAAAGAAAGAAAGAAAGAAAGAAAGAAAGAAAGAAAGAAAGAAAAAGAAAATCACTACAATTAGAAATGAAAAAGATGAGATCGTAATGGAGACTACCAAAATCCAGATTATTAGCAACTACTTCACAAAACTGTATACCAATAAATTGGAGAACCCAGAAAAAATGGAGAGATTCCTAAACACAAATGAATTACCAAAACTGAACCAAAAAACTTCAAAATTTTAAATAATCCAAGAACAGGCAATGAAACTGAAACAGTATTTTTATAAAATCTACCAACTAAGAAAAGCCCAGGGCCTAACAGATTCACTGCCACATTCTACAAGAACTTCAGGGGAAATCTAATGTCAATACTTCTCAAACTCATTGATGAAATTGAAAGGGAAGGAGTATCACAAAGTCATCCCTAGAAGCTAGCACTACCCTGATTACAAAACTAGACAAGGATCTGACCAAAAGAGAGAACTACAGTCTAATCTGTATAATGAATATTGATGCGAAAATATTCAACAAGACACCAACAAGCAGAATGCAACAAATCATCAAAAATATCATACACCATAAAAAGGTAGGCTTCATCCCAGGGATGAATGTGTGGTTTGACATGTGCAAATCAATAAATATAATCCATCACATAAACAAAATCAAGGGGAAAAAATCACATAATCACCTCAATAGATACAGAAAAAAGTCCTTTGATAAAATCCACCATTCATTCATAATTAAAACCCTGAAGAAAATAAGTATAGAAGGGCTTTATCTGAATTAGATAAAAAGCCATTTATGATAAACCTACTGCCAATATCATATTAAATGAGGAAAACCTGAATGCTTTCCCTCTCAAACCAGGAAGATGACAAGGATGTCCACTACCACCACTCCTGTTCACATAGTTCTTTGAAACATTAGCTAGAGTAATCAGGCAAGAGAGAAATAAAGGGGATATGTATTGGGAAGGAAGAAGTCAAAGAATAATTATTTGTGGAAGACATGATCCTCTACTTACAAGATCGAATAAACTTCACTAAAAGATCCAAATAAATAAGAAATAAATAAGAAAATTAATGTAGCAGGATTCATATCAACACAAAATCAATAGTGTTCCTATACACAAATAATGAATTATCTGTGAAAGAAATTAGGAAAACAATACCATTTACAATAGCACAAAGAAAAATTAAATTCTTAGGAATTAACCTAACCAAAGGAGTGAAAGAGCTCTACAATGAACATTAAATGTTTCTAGAAAAGGCTATCGAAGAGGATACTAGAAAATGGAAAGATGTTCCATATTCCTGGATAGGCAGAACCAATAGAATCAAACAGCTATCTTTCCAAAACTGATGTATAGATTTAACATAATCTCAATCAAAATATTAACAACATTCCTCACAGATCTAGAGAAAATAATCCAAAAATTCATATGGAACCAGAAGGAACTCAAAATAGCAAAACCAAAACTGAGTAATAATAACAAAGCAAGGGATATTGTGATCCCAGATTTGAAGTTATATTACAAAGCTACAGTGGTAAAAATAGCATGGTACCAGCACAAAAACAGATATGTGGATCAATGGAACAGAATATAGGAAGAAACAATCCCACACACATTTAGCTATAAGATCTTTGAAAAAAAGGCCAAAAACATGCACTGGAGGAAAGATAGACCCTTTAATAGATAGTACTGGGAAAATTGAATATCCACATGCAGAAGATTGAGTTTAAACCCATATATATCACCATGTAATGAACTAAAATCAAAGTGGACCAAAATCTAAATGTTAAAACAGAAAGACTTAATCTGCTAGATGATAAAATAGGCAAAACTCCTGACGGCATAGGCACAGGCAAGAATTTTCTGAACAGAACTCCAGGGACACAAGAAATAATACTGAGAATGAACAAATTGGATCACACGAAATTGAAATCTTCTGCACACCAAAGGAAATAATCAGCAGAGTGAAAAAACAACCTAAAGAATAGGAAAAATATTTTTCCAGCTATTCCTCAGAGAAAGGACTAACAGCTAGAATCTATAAATTTCTCAAAAAATGAAAACCCCCAAAATAAAACACACAATAAAAAATATCCAAAGAGGGGCTGGGGATTTAGCTCAGCGGCAAAGCGCCTGCCTGGCAAGCGCAAGGTCGTGAGTTCGGTTCCTGGTACCAGAGAAAAAACAAAAACAAAACAAAACAAAAAATATTCAAAGAAGAATAACAATAACATATCTCACAGAATTAGAGAAAACAATCCCAAAATTTCTTTTGCGACCAGAAGGCAAATGGAGTAGCAAAAACAATTATGGGCAACAAAGGCAAGGCAGGAGGCATCAAAATTCCTAACTTGATATTATACTAGAAAACTACTGCAATAAAAACAGTATTTTACTGGCAAAACACCCCTGAGGATCAATGGAACAAATTACAAGATTCAGAAACAACTCCAAACATACTCAACCACTTTATTTTTGACAAAGGAACCAAACACTTTCACTTGAAGAAAGCCTCTTAATGGTGCTGAAAAAAAAAAAAAAAACTGGCTTTCCACATACCAAAGATTAAAACCATGTGATAAACTAAAATCTAAATGGATCAAAGATTTAAATTTAAAACAGAAACACTAAATCTGCTGGAAGATAGAACAGGTAGGACTTCTGAAGACATTGGTGTAGATAAAGTATTTTGAGCAAAACCCCAATCAAACAGGAAATATCACAAAGAATCAACAAGTGGGATCTGATCTTATTAAAAAGCTTTAACAGAACAAAAGAAATCACCAACAGAGTAAAGAGACAACCCACAGTGTGGGAAAACATTTTTGCCAGGTGCTCCTCAGACAAAAGACTAATATCTAGACTATAAACAACTCAAAAAATTTAGATCCTCCAAATTTAAAGACCCAATCCAAAAAAATGGCCATGTAAAATGAACAGACATTTCTCAGATCAAGAAGTAGAAACAGCAAGTAAATATATGAAAAAATGTTCAACATCACTGGACCTTCAAGAGATCCAGATTAAAACAATTCTGAGACTACATCTCACTTCAGAAAGAATGGCTATTACAAAAAATCAACCAATAACAAATGCTGGTGGAGGGTAAAGGAAACACTTCTCCACTGTTGGTGGAAGTGTAAACTGTTGCTATGGAAATAAGTGTGGAGATTCCTCAAAAAAGTAGTGACTAGATGTACCATTGGACTTAGCTATTCCCCTTCTTTTTATCTTCCTGAAAGAATAAAAAGCATCATATCACAGTGATATATACATATTCACGTTTATAGTGACACAGTTTGTAATAGCTTAATCTTGGAAACAGCCCAAGTGCCCATAAACTGATAAATGGATAAAGAAGATGGGGGTTTTTTATACAGTGGAGTACTACTTTGCCATAAGGGATAAGCTTGTGACATTTGTGGCTAAATGGATGTACCTTCAGTCCATACTCTTGAGTGAAATAAATTGGACACAAATGTTTAAATACTGCATTGTTTCTCTGGTGAGAAAGTGAAAGTGTAAATAAAGACCAGAATGTATAATAGATATCAGAAATGGAAAGAAAATTTCAAATGGGAAGGGAAACAAGGGATGGGAGAAGGGGAAAAGAAGGAAGGGACAGGAAAAAAAAAGAGAATAGAATTAAAAATAGAAACAAAGCTTTTGTAAATAAGGAGGGGAATAGAGATTGAAAGGAGGGGAGGGGAAAGGGAAAAAACAAAGAGGCAAGATATATCATGTACAGGTACAAATTCCCTATGATAAATGTTATCACTATGTATATCTAAAATATGCCAACTGAATTTAAAAAAATGAATAGACAATTATCAAAAGAATCACAGATGACATATAAATAAAAATGTTCATCGAACCTGGCCATTACTGGGGCCTTGGCCTAGGACCACTGGTCTCTTGCTCAGAGGTATGCCAACAGAATAAAGCACAGACAAAAACATATTTTAGTTACAAGGGCACCAGGATGGTCAAAGTCCAGTGACGGGCTAGAACACGAGGCACTGGTGTCTTTGGCCTTTATTAGGTGCACAGTATGATTCAGGGGTGCTGGTGGGCTGCAGAAAGCAGTGAGAGTGAACTGCTAATGCAGTCAGGGTTTAACAATGCATTTTTGGAAAAGCACACAGAAAGAGATCAGGGTTAACGAGTAACCTGATTGTCTAATAACTGCGACTACTGAGCTAAAAGGAATTTGTGCAAGTCAAGTACTCAGGTGTCATGTTATCTTGCTTTGAGGTTCCAGAATTTTACAGACTGTTTGCTGATCTCAGCTCTGGCCATTGGCCTAAAAATTCATATATTCTTAAGCCAGCCAGGGGTCTCACCCCAAGTCCTATAGACCTAGGACACACTCTAATTTTGTGCTAATTCATTAATATTAATTAGTGCCTGCTCTGTACCATGTCAAGCTGGTCCTCAGCAGTCCACTAGAGAAATGCAAATTAAAACAATGCTGAGATACCATTTTACTGCAGAAAGAATGGTTATCATCAAGAAATAAAATGTGTGAGAGGCTGCAGGGAAAAAGAAACCCTTCTACATTGTTGGTGAGACCATAAACTAGTACAAACACTATGGAGATTATTATGGAGTTTTCTCAATGAAAAATAGAGTTACATTTGACCCAGACATTCCCCTTCTAGGTATCTCAGCAAAAGATTTAAAGTTATTATATTACAGTGATACATGTATACCCATGTTTATAGCAGCAAAATTCGTAATAGCTAAATCCTGGAAACAACCTATATGTCCATCAACAGACAAATGCATAAAGAAAATGTGGTATTTATAAACAGCAGAGTAGTACTTTGCCACAAAGAGGGATAAATTTGTAGCATTTGTAGGTCAATGGATGGACTTTAATAATGTTACGTGAAATCAGATACACAAGTTTAAATATTGCATAGTTTCTCTTACATTAGAAGCAACCAAATATAAATAAAGAGCAAAATAAAAGACAAAAAGTAGGAAATAGGGAGATCTTTCTCACATGGGAAGGGAAACAGGAGATAAGGGATGGGGCATGGGATATAAGGGAAAAGTAATGAAAGTAAAGAAGGTTGAAAAAGAAAAACAGAAACAGAACTTTTACAAGTGGGAAAGGGAATAAGAGTAGGAGAAAGCTGAGAGGGAAAGTGGGGAAAGGGATGCCAAAAGAATTGGGATGTATTATGTACTTGTACAAATGTCCTCAGAATAAATATAATCATTGTGTACTACAAACATGTACTAATCAAAAGGAGTACAATGACAACATAAAAAAAGAACCCACGTACAATAGTTTACAACAAGACAAAAGAAAAAATGCCTTGAGGGAATGTGAGGAACTAGCAAGACTCCACCTTTTGAAGGCTCAGAACTGCACAAATGAAAGACTATTTTGGGAAGTGATCCCCAGGGCTCTCTGATGGAGAAGAGCTGCCAAGGAAATTGATTGCTGGAAATTCACTTTACCAATGCTCAGTCATCCAGACACTCAGAAGCCAGTGCAATCACACTTCAAGGGGGCCGGTATACTGCTCCACCTGGCAGCAGACCTTTGCATCATCCACGTGGTGCTGGTTTTATACATGTGCATAATGCAAGATGTGTGGGGTCAGGAAGGGTTCTACACAGATTTCAGAAGGCCTGGGAGGCCAGTCAGTGTGCCCCTGAAAGGGAAGTGCATGAAGCTATAAGAGTGAAGCCAAAAGTGTAGTGAATACCACAGAAAGTTGGATAAGTCAGGAACATAGAACATCCAAGGAAATCTGTAAGAAGTAAGCAAAGCCAGCCTAAGCAAGCAACCATGAGAGCTACAACCAGCAGCAGTGCTGTATGGGTGGGGCCACCCTTTTGGAGTTTTGGAGTTCACTGTTTACCACAATTTTCCCAGGGTTCTGGAATGGAACTATGTGATTTTGAGGATATAAGACTAATTTTTTTCATCAAGGTGCATAAACATTGGCTTGTCAAACCCATGTTTATTCTTTAAAATATTTCTACTGATGAATTATGAATTTTAATTTTATGAGTTTTTTATCTTAAACAAGGAGTACTTAACAGAAAAAGTATTACAAAAATAAAATATTGAATTTTTAATATTTATTGTTTATACAAAACATCAAAAATTTCAACATCAACTGTTTTTTGTGCACTAAGTATGAAAAAAGAACAACACAAATTCTTATATGAACTACAATGAAAATATCAATAACACTTTACAAAAAACAATCTTTACTTCAGTTATCACACCTAAGGCAGTCTACACACATGACAATAGCACATTCCATACACATATCTCTCTTATACTGATATCACATGTATTTTGCTCTCTTGGCCTTTCTGTAGGATATACTTGACATCTCATTGGTCTTGCCGTTTTGCCAGGAGGTTCTTATATTATACAGTGTGTGGTTAACAAGAACATAAAATATCAATAAAATACAGAATGAAATTCTTAGTATGTATTGTGCATTTAGAGTAAACATCAACATCTTCACATGAGCTGTGTACTTGCTTACAAAACCTAAAATATAACATCAAAAATAAAAACCTATGTGAACTACAATATAAACACAAACAAAGTCTCCCACAGAGATAGCTTTGCTTTAACTGTTACATCCAAGGCAGTCTTCACCCATGGCAACTGCATGATCCATGCACACATCTTGTTTACTCTGACAGCACATGTGCTTAGCTTTTCTTTCCTGCGTGGCAGTCTTGTCACCTCCCTTCTCTTCCTGTTTTGTCAGGAGCTTCCTACAATGTTTTACAACATGCACTTAGCAGGGAAATATCAATAAAATAAAATATCAAATATTGTTGGGAGCAGCTGAGCTAGTGATCATTCACATGTGTGGAGCCAAAGCCATGGAGCACCAAAGGAACACCTTGAGGGTATGGATTGCCCCAGGCAAACAGGTGTTCCAGCCCTAAGAACATGGGGCATAAGAGGCGAACTAGTTAAGTAAAGGGGTGTCACACGACAAATGTATAAATAAACACATTGCAGTGGTTGAGCTGTTCCTTTCCTTCCATCTGGAGAGAGGACTCCATCTGACCTCAGCTTTCCATATATTGTCTTCTATCTTTATTAATCCATCCTCTTGCCATCCTTCCCCCAACCCCAGAACTTTGAGAGCCATGTGAGCCATGGCCTATTGGTGCCTGAACAAGTAACTGGAGTAAGAAGAAA
>NW_004955473.1:5398222-5408354 GCF_000276665.1 Chinchilla lanigera | reverse complement strand
AGGTGTAAAACTTGGGGCAAAGAGAAAAACTGGCTCATTAGGGCCAAAGAGAAAAATGGGCTCATGCAAAACAAAAGGGAGAGTGGTGTATTGACTGTATCAGATATTAAACATGGGAGAAACAGTTCTCAAAGAACATGTATATAGAATGATGTATATAGAAATGTTTGTTGTATTCTTGATTCACATTGCTATTTTCTTCATCATCTAAATCAAGGAGGTCTGCATTCCATGTATCAGTATCTGTCAGTTCTTGCTCCATTTCACTGTCACAGAAACTTTGGCTCACATGGCCAATGTCAGAGTCATCATCGACGTCATCATCATCATCATACATGCACACACTCTTCTGTTATAAAAGCACGGACTTTACCATAATGGATGGTAAAGTCCATTATGGTAAGTCTTCATCATCCATGCATGATTAAAGTCTTCATCATCCATGCATGATTAAACTGATTATTCACTTTTGACCTATTCCAAAACTTGAAAATCTGTTTTTTTCTTCATGTGCCATTGTACTGAATTGAGCTACTTCTACCAGAAGAAAAATTTTTAGAAACTTTTTACTTTAATAAATCCTGGCGTGGTTTGGGTCTATTGGGCCCTCTGTGGTGCTCAGGTAAACATGCACAAAATCAGTTAGATGGCACATGAAGCAGGTACAAATCCCATTTTGCCACTTTTGCACATGTGCACGCTCCTTGCCATTTGTCATACCAACTGGGTAAACACATAGATTCCTTCCTGTATTCCTCAGGGAAAAGTGCTGAGACACACAACCAGCTACCATAATGCTAAAGTACAAATTTACAGTAGAAAAGTAAGGTATGAGTCTGCTGTACCCTGTCTTACATCCCTTGGGGTGGTTGCCCTGCTAGGTTTTGGTCTTGCTTTGCTCCTATTGCTTTCTATTCTCCCATTTCTCTCTTTTGTCATGGAAATGTTTAACCTGTGCCTTTGTATGTCAGCAATGTTTAACTTTCTTGTCATTTGTACAAGGGCTCACAGCTAAGAGTTTGCCTTAAATCTCAAAGCAGACTTCGGACTTGGACTTTTCAGCAATGCTGAAACTGTTAAGACTTTGGTAATTCTTAGAGATGGACTAAATGCATTTTGCATAAAGAAATACTCATGAGTCTTTTGGGGACCAGAGTCAGAATGTTATGGTTTATATCTACATGTCTCCTCAAAACTTCATGCACTCATAAGTGGGGCTTTTGAGAGGTGGTATGGATCATGGTGGTGTGATACTCATCAGTGGATTAGTTCACTAATGAGTTTATAACTAAATGTGAGGTTGGAGGTGAACCCTGAACAGAAGAAGCAGGTCACAAGGGCACGATCTGGTAGGGTCTCTCTCCCTCCCACCTCCCTTGATCACTCCCTGCTTCCTGCCTGCCATGCCTCCCTACCATGCCACCATACCTTGGAGCCAACTTGACTATGGACTGAAACCTCTATAAACTGTGAGCCAAAAATAAGTCTTTCCTTCTTTAATTTGTGGGGATTAGATATTGTGTCTCAGCAATGAGAAAAGTAAGACAGCCAATAACAACAACAAAAAGTAGTGTATGATTCCACTAATGAAAGGTACCTAGGATAGTCAAAGTGATAGAGACAGAAAATAGAATGTGGGTTATGAGGGGCTGGAGGCAGAGAAAATAGGCAGTTTTTCAGTGGGTATGGAGTTTCAGTGTTGCAAGATGAAAGAGTTCTGGAGATCTGTTGCACAACAGTGTGAATATATTTACCACTACTGAACTCTGCTTTAAAATGGCCAGGATGGTACTTGTAGGCTGTTGTTGTTTTTGTTTTGAGACAGGGTGTTGCTATGCAGTTCAGGCTGACCTTGAAATCACTGTGTAGCCCAGGCTGGTCTTGAACTCATGGTGATCCTCCTGTCTCAGCCTGCCGAGTGCTTGGATTACAGGTGTGCACCACCACACTGGACAGGATGGTACATTTTATGTTATTTTTTACCACAATTAAAATTTTGAAAAACCTATAAGTGATTCTCAGAAGACAAGTCTGATCACACCCTGTTTAAAAGCATCCAGTGGCTTCCTAGAATTCTTAGACGAACCTACAAGGCTGAGCTGGTCTGATTGTCTCACCACTCACCCCTCCTGCCCTGTACTCTCAGTTTTAGCCAGATGGGCTTCTTTACTTGATTGCTCTCTGTTCTTCCTCACCACAGGGCTAACCCCTCCCAAGTTCTTAGTCTCAGCAGAAACGTCACTTTGAGGAGTCATTCCAGACCACCACCCAGCCCAGCCCAGATTATGTCCTTTTGATATCTTCTCCTCACACCTTTTTCTCTCCTTCAGTTTATATTTGATCAAAGCCTCTTGTTCCCACCAGGTGAAAAACACTGTGGAGGCAGAGACTACATCTTGTTTTTAATGACTATCATATCCCTAGCATCTGGCCTAGTGCCTGGCACCCAACAGTCTTCATCATTAATTACTCCAGTGTTGGCAAGGGCCAGGGGAAACAAGTGTTATGAGGCTTATAAAAGTGTGAACAAGTATCACCTTTCTAGAAACAATGTGGTACTATGTGTTAAAGGCCTGGAAACATTACCACTAGTAATTCTGCTTCTAGGAAATGATGCTAGCGGAGCACAAAAGCTTTAAATTCATGGATGTTTATCCCAGCATTATTCATCTCACTCAAAAACTAGAAATAAGTCACATAGGCTTTACTACCCGAAGATTTCGAAATACATCGTAGATTTTTATGAATACAATATTATAGATCCCTTCCAAGTAATGTTGTTCTTATTTTGTTTTGTTTTTTTCAGTGTTAAGGATTGAACCTAAAGCTTCACACATACGTAGGCAAGTGCTCCACCACTGAGCCACATCTCCATGTTTTTGAGAAATGGTGACATGGGGAAAAATGTGACGATCAAGTAGAAAAGGCAGGCTGTAAGTACCAAACATTTCTAAATTTAAAAATAGATGCAGACATAATACATGGGCTGAAAATTTGTGGAAGCTGATGTTCCAAACTGTTAATAGCAGTCACCCTTAGACAGAGGCACTGTGGACGATGGTGGCTCCCAAATGTCTATAGAGGAAAGTTTAGAAGCCATTAAAAGGTAGGCTAGGGGAACTTGCCTTGAAGCTGCAAGCAGAGTTTTGCCTTAAATTGCATGTGTATTCTGAGCGACTTCAAGAGTGCTTATGAAGGCTATGGTAAAGTGTGCCCAGGGCACTTTGATGCCAACCTCAATGATTTCTCTTTTTTTTTTTTTTCACTTTTGTATTTCTCTGGTTTTCTAAATGTTTTACAATGAGCATGTATTACATTCTATAACCAGCAAACGATTAAGGGAAATATTATTTCATGAAAGAAAGAAATGTCTGTGTATTGGGATGAATGAACCCAGTGTCCCACTCAGGCACAGAGGCGGCTGGAAAGGCCTTGCCAGCCCAGAGCCAGCTGCTCACAACTGCTGCCCATTTGCAACCCTGCCCTGTCCTTCACATCCATTGCTATCTCTCCTCTGGCTTTGACACAGCAGACCCCCTTGACTATGCCCCTCGGAGAGAGCTCCTTGGAGCATGGAGCTCCCACGAGTGTCCCCCACCAAGGGCTTTTCCCAACAATGGGCCACTTGTCTAACAGTAGCCCTGCCTCTGAAAAGCCAAGATCATTGACTGATTATAGCTGTGACCAGTAGATGGCAGAATTATACAAATAGCGTTCAAAGATGTAGTTATTTTACTTACTATGTGATCATTTCTATTCCAGGGAAAAGCTAATTATTCTTTTTACACTCTCTTATCTATGGCCAAAAAATGTCAACAAAAACAAAACATTTCGGGGGGGTGCTACGTTGAAACTGTCGATAAGGCCATGGAGGTTTCATCTCTATCTTTTGCTGAACAGTAGGCAAAATTAAATAACATTTTCCCCTCGGTATTTCAAGTTATTGCCAGGTGTGGTGGTGCACACCTGTAATCCCAGTACTTGGGAGGCTGAGGCAGGAGGATTGCCATGAGTTCAGGCCAGCCTGGGCTATATAACGAGTTCAAGTCCAGTTTAAATTACACAGTGAGACTCTGCCTCTAAAGAAAAAATCAAGTTGTTTAGCAAGTATCAACAAAGTTTGGGAAGTAATCTCACTGCTGAAAGATAATGATTTAGATCTTCTCTAGAGAGAGGTCAATCAAGAATGATGGAAGAGACTGGGGCTGCAGAGAGGGCTGCGGGAGACAGAATGAAAGGATAGAATGATCACTGGCCAGACAATTGAAGAATAAAATGGAAAGAAAGGAGACCGCAGGGGAATGAGGCTTGTTATGGGTTGAACTGTGTCTCCCTAAATTCATATGCTGAAGTTCTAACCCTCAGTGAATGTGACTGAAGTCAGGCACATGATTGCTTTCAATGTAATCAGGTAAGATGAGGTCAGACTGGAATAGGGTGGCCCTACTCCATTATGACTAGCATGCTTATATAGAGGGGGAAATTTGGACAAGAGACACACACACAGGGAGAACATGGGGGCAGAGGTCAAGGTGATGCACTTATAAAATCAAAAATGCCAAGTAAACCAGTGGGAGTTAGGGGAGAGGCATAGAACAAATTCTCCCTCAGTCCTTGGAAGGGGCCAGCCTTATCCACCTTGATTTCAGGCTTCTGGCCTCTAGAACTGTCAGATGATAAGTTTCTGTTGTCTAAGCCTCCTACTTGGCTTTACTCTGTACAGTGGCCCTAGGAAACTAATACAGGGCTGTTGGGGTCATGAAACAAAGGGTGGCAGAACTGGGATGGAATTTCTTAACTGACTCCAAGACTATTTGAACACATACAAAAACGTGATAGCTGAAGGACTTTCCTACTCTACTACTCTGTCACCCACCGCCACAACCACACTTTTTGGAAGGGTCATCTCCACTTGCTGGCCCCACTTTCTCACCTTCACTCATCCCCAACTTTCTTTAGCCTGTCCCTCTGACAGGCCTCTCACTAAGGTCACCAGCAACCTCCATTTTGCCAAAGGTCATTTCTCAGTCCTCAGCTTCCCCGAACTCTCAGCAGTATCCCTCACACCTTTCTGGAACGTTCCCTTCCCCAGGCTGCCTAGACTCCACACTATTTCTGGTTTTCGTCCTACCTCACTGACCACTTCTACTCAGGGTCAGTCACAGGCTCCCTTTCCTCCTTGGCTCACCACGAGGTGATGTCATGCGCTGAGGTTTGCGCTTAGGTCACTTCTCTTCTGACCTTATACTCTCTCCATCCAGCACAGTTACTCTTCTGTCTGCAGTTGCCATCTGTGTACTACTTAATCCTCAAACTGAAGCAGTATCCCTCTCTGCCACTTTCTCCCTCAGACTCACAATGGCATCACATCCAATTCAAATTTTCATTCTAAGAAAAAAAAAAATCTACAAACTGTGATCCAAAATAAACCTTTCTTTCTTTAATTTATGACTGTCGGGTGTTGTGTCCCAGTGATGAAGAAAGTAATTAAAACATACTTAGAACCAGAAAAAAAGAGAGAAAAATTTTTCAGTGTAGCAATTTACCCACCTCCTTACCAAGCAATGAACAAATACCTGGAGTAAGCATAAGCCATATGCGAATTTTGAATCTGCTCTTCTCTTACTCTCAGTCCTTACATGCTTCTCACTGTGCAAGTATCTCATTGTACTAAGTTGATCCTGGTGTTTATTATTCAAAAACTAGTATTGAAAGCCAGGCATGGTGGTGTGCCCCTGTAATCCCAGCACTCGGGTGGCCGAGGCAGGTGGATCGTTGTGACTTCAAGACCAGCCTGGGCTACACAGTGAGTTCAAGGCTCAAGCTGAACTGCACAGTGACACCTTATCTCAAAAAATAACAAAAAATAATGGTATTGGGACATTGGGTGGCCATCTGGGAGAAAATAAAGTTGTATTCACACCACACACCTAAACCAAGATAAATTCCAACCCATCAGAGATCTATAAATTTCCCTTGCTTGAGGAGGTAATCTGCAGAAAAGTTATGTTAGAGACACAACAGATGACCAGTGCATTGTGAGACCCAGTGTCTGCAGGGAATCAGGGTTTAATGGAATTGGTCTATTGCAGACAAACCCCTTGGCTGGAGAGAAAGTGCCCCAGGAACTTCATCTTGGGCCTCTCAGTGTGTATCTTTTAGAGCTGGTCAGAAGGAGGATAAAGCAGACAGTGTAGGGGGAACAGAGCAGGTCAGTGGTTCACATAAGGAGTGTATCTTGATGGCACAGGCAGACCATACCCCTCTGCCCAGAGGTCAGGCAACCTGCTGTTCATTAGTTCCTGGAAGATAGTGGGGATATTGCACAACTTGCTGACCACAACTCTGATGCCTCTACTTGACCCACAGAATTTTTAGAGGTTCACATTTTGGAAGACTCACAGCCCATGGAGCTGCTCCAGGAGCTGAGGTAATCTTAGAGAAGATGTAGCAATTTTTATTTCATTTTGACAGTACAAAACTGAAGACTATGTGGGCAAGAAAGAGCAACTGAGGAACTTCGGGTCTAAACCAGTATATAGATCCTCGTGGAGACTCAAGTTCAGACCTTGAGAAATATTAGAGACACTAAGAATCACAACAAAAAGCACTTTACATATTTTAGCTTATTCAGCTTGCATAACCACCTTGTGAGTTATTAGTACTCTGATTTTATAGATAAGATATGTGGTAAGTTGTATATTTCTCCAATGTCCTGGGTTCAAGAAAATAGGAGACACAGCTCCAGGAAACATGGCAAAGACAAATGGCTAAAACATGAGAGAAAGTGAAGGAGATACCATTCTTCTCAGCCAGATGGTGTTGAAGGACAGGGGGAGATAGCAGGCGGGGGGGGCTGGTCAGTGACAGTCTCAGCCTCTGCACCACATCCTGCATGTCCCCTGGGCCCTGGAGTCTGAGGATGAGAGAGGGAGCTGAGTTTCTTAAGCCAGCTTCCTTTAGAAAGCTTGTTTAGTCCTCCACAGCAGCCTTGAGCTTCAGCCCAGAAATTCACCCAAATTTGGTTGTCTCTCATCTCCTGATCCTCGGTGCATAGAACTTTGCCTCTTGCCACACACTCCCAGGCTCTGATATATGGAACACTTGGTAGGTTCTTTCTGGCTGACTGTGACCCAAGAGAGAAAAGTGGCATGCTGGAGAGTTGCTAAACTACCTTTTGTGGTGGGCAGGTCAGCCACCTGCCCTCAGATATGCCCACTGTAATGAGATCTATCTCCCATCCTTGCCCCAGTTTTCTGGGTGGAGGTGTACACAAGTAATTATGTGTGGAAACTCAAATACATCTAGCTTTCTTTATATAGCAGTATATATGAAATCCAAAAGGCTGGAGATTTCAGGGATTCTAACTAATTCAACCAAGAACATCTTCCTAAGTCCTGCCAAGAATGGAGACCTCAGAGGGACCTGGCAATCAGCTCAGGAAGAATTCAGGACTTGGCAACCAGCTTTGCTGTAGGAACCCAGGTGTCTAGCCCCTCTCCCTACATCAGTGGGAGCAGGCAACAGGGAGAATGCCAGCCACACAGTAGGGGCCCTGGACTATGATGCACAGCATGGACAGGCAAAATTAGCAAGATTGAGAAGTCCAAAATATGAGCCAATAGGTGGTAAGTTAGGTGAGCCAGCATTGTGCTTAGGGACAAAGACACATGGAATAGAAACAAGTCAGTGGGGCTGCTTCCCTTTTAAAATTAAATTAAATTAAATTAAATTTTATCTTATTTAATTTTTGTTTCTATCTTACTTTATTTTCCTATTCCTTTTATCTTTTCTTTTTTCCTCACTTTTTTCTTTCTTTTTTTTCTTTTTTTCTCTCTTTCTTAAATGACTGGGGAGAACTCCAGCCACAGAAAACTAATCCCATCCTCCAAACCTAAGGACCAAATCCAGATAATCCCTTGACTACACCTTCATTCTTTTTTCCACCCCCTTCTCTAGTTTCCCAAACCTAGTTTCATATATACTGCTATATAAAGAAAGCTAGATGTATTTGAGTTTCCACACATAATTACTTGTGTACACCTCCACCCAGAAAACTGGGGCAAGGATGGGAGATAGATCTCATTACAGTGGGCATATCTGAGGGCAGGTGGCTGACCTGCCCACCACAAAAGGTAGTTTAGCAACTCTCCAGCATGCCACTTTTCTCTCTTGGGTCACAGTCAGCCAGAACCTTACATGATCATACTCTGTCCTCCAACCTTGCTTCAACTTCTTTTCCAGTTATCTTTGTTTTCCACACTATCCTTCCTAAATTTCCACACCACAGGGTAAAACCACTCTACAAAGAGGAAACACTGCCTACAAACTCCTAATTTATGGTCAGTTCTATTATATAACTATAGACTTTGCTCCTATAGTCTAAAGTACAAAATCAATAGGTACCACAGTTTGTCAGTTTCTAAATTGTGTTTGATGCTATTGTTATTGTTAACTGTACCACTTTAGCTAGAATGTCAAATCTGTTGCAATCAGTTGTTCTCCCTTCTGTAACAGTAGTGGGAAGCTCTGGCATAATACCCTCACTACAGACCAACACCAAAGGACCATGGACTGGGCCAAACAGATACCAACACCCCATTCTTAATTAAATGGGAAGGTAGGCTCTTGGGACAGATTCAAATCAAAAACCTCCTACACAGAGAAGACATCCCTGGAAAACACACTTTTCCAAGAGAGGCATTGATACTAATGCTATAGCTACCTACGAGAAACACTCACAAGTAGCATCACAGAAAACAAAATAGTTTTTGAAATAGAAAATTACAAGATGAAAAAGCAAAATGCAATCTCAGACCTCCAGCCCATCCAAAACAAGCCCAGGAGATATCAAAATAGAAGAAATTGGAAGACACACACCTGAAATTTCTGAAATGATAGCAATTGAATTTTAAAAATCCATGAGGCTATAGAGGCAATCAGACCAGAAATAATCTCTCAGGTAAAAAAAAGAAGTGACAACCATAATGCAGGAATTGTTCAGCTTATCTAGAGAAGATATAGTCAAAAACTACAGGAAAATGATAGAAACCTTTAATGAACAATATAGCAGAGAAATAGAATGCATGAAACAGATTTAAAGAGATATTCAGGAAATTAAAAATTCTATTGAAATTTGTCAAAACCACTTGAATGAAACTTTCAAACCTTGAATGCAGGATCATGGCTAGCAATCATGAAAGGAAAGATCTCTTAAAAATAACAAGTGACCAGGAAATAGCAGTTCAACAGCTGTAAGAGGATGATAAAAGAAAAACAATATAAGACTGATAGGTGTCAATGAAAAAGCAGAAGTCAACACAAATGACATAAAAAGACTATTTGCAGAAGTAATAGCATAAAATTTCCCAAGCATGGGAACAGAATCTAATATACAGTCAAGTGAGGCATATAGCACTCCAAACAGCAATGACCAAAATAAATCTACACACAGACATAAAATAATTAAGATCACAGAAATTCAACACAAAAACAGTATTAAAAGCTATTAAAGAAACAGATCACCTATACAGGAAATCCCATTAGAATCATGCCTCACTTCTCAACACAAACCCTCAAGTCATGAAGATCTTGGAGTGAAGTACTCCAACTCATAAAAGAAAAAAATTTCCAACCCAGACTGATGTACTCTGCAAAGCTTTTCTTTGCAAATTAATGGAGAAATAAGATACTTTGATGACAAAGAACAAATGAAGAAATTCATGGCCATCAAACGAACCCTAAGAAAAGTATTTTTTTAATTTATTTTAAAAATAAAAGAAGGAAAACATATTAACAAACAGACATCCATTTACAAAATAGCATAAGAACAATACAAGAAATACTGAATTACAGACAATGTGGTAGGAAATTAACAATAGCTGTTGTATTACATATTGATCTCTTCAAAGTGGTTTATCAGGAAAACAAATAGAGACATGCAAGATGGATCAAATAAGTAACCATTAACTGTTCCTTTCAGTAAAGCAATAGAAGTCAGTAGTACAACTATGTTAGCTATCCTGTATATACATACATACATAATTTCCCCTTCTTTGTTCTCTCTGTTCCCTCATCCCGGTTGCTCTTTACTTTTGAGCATTTTCCTTTCTTTTCACAATGTCTATCATAC
>NW_004955473.1:5391220-5392382 GCF_000276665.1 Chinchilla lanigera | reverse complement strand
TATTGAAAGATATTCTAGATAAAGATAAAAACGACCACAATTCCAAGAACAACATCAGAAAGAAACCACCAGGCAAGGCAAACAATTAAACAGAGGGAAAAGCAGGCAAGCAATAGCAGGAAAATAACATGACAAAGATAAGGCAATACGTATCAGTTATAACCATCAATGTAAATGGCCTCAATTCACCAATTAAAAGAAATAGATTGGCAGAATGGATCAATAAACAAGATCCAACAATATGTTGTATACAAGAAACACATTTAACTAAAAAAAGAAATTCACACACTGAAAATCAAAAGATGAACAGCAATACTCCATTCAACTGGAATGCAGAAAAAAAGCAGAGGTATTTATCCTGTTTGCAGACAATGTGAACTTCAAACCAAGAATTATCAAAAGACATAAAGAAGGTTGCTGCATACTTGTTAGCGGAAAAATTAAAGACAAAGAGATAATAATCATAAATATACAAGCACCAAATTTGGGAGAACCCAACTATATAAGAAAAACATTAGTAGACATGAAAAATCAAATAAACTAGCACAATTGTAATGAGGGACCTTAATGTCACATTGTCACAAAGAGATAGTTCAAGACAAAAAAAAAAATCACAAAGAAATATCACAATTCAACCAAACCTGTGAACAAATGGACTTAGTAGACATTTACAGTGTTCCACCCAGCGACATCAGAATACACATTCTTCTTAGCTGCACACAGGACATTCTCTAAAATAAACTATATACTAGCCAACAGGACATGCCTAAGTAAATGGAAAGGAACTGAATTTATCCCATGCATATTATCTGACCACAGTGCAATAGAATTGGGAATTAATGGCAAAAGAAGCCACAAAACCTTCATAAACACATGGGAATTAAATATCACCCTCCTGAATAACCAATGGGTCAGACAAAACTAAAGAAGAAATTAAACAATATCTACAATTAAACAAAAATGCAAATACAACCCACCCCTGTGATACACAATGAAAGCAGTTCTAAGAAGGAAATTTATAGTGGTGAAATCTCACATCAGAAAAACAGGGTGAACACAAGTAAACAACCTAATGCTGCATCTCAAGCTTCTAGAAAAAGAAGAGCAAGTCAAGCCCAAAGCCAAAGAAGGAAGGAAATTATAATGATCAGAGCAGACATTA